>NW_006290306.1:7130061-7157648 GCF_000327345.1 Myotis davidii
CAGTGACATAACTAATTAAACAGAACGCTGCTTCAAAGCCCGTGCCCTCTTTCTGAAATTGCTCGAAAGTATGCGCTATTGAAAAAAAAAAAAAAGATGATGTAGAAAGGGGAGGGCTTCGAATGACTGAATACAACTCATTGTGCTGGCTCGAAAATGTCAAGCTGCAGTGGAAAGAAATACAGCATCGCAGGCTGGTGCGCGGAGGCCCCTGCGAGGGAAGCTGGATCTGCTAAGTGGAAAATTCCTGCCAGGGACGTGTCTCCATTTCCAATGGGAAGAAAGAGGGTGCTGTTGGAAGCTGGCGATTCTTTGGAAAATACAGAAAACAGGGAAGATGACAAAATGACCTCACCGAGCTCTGATAAATTAAGCAAACACGTAGTTTTAGCCAACATACCACATTCTTATAGTGCCTGCGCCTGAAGAACTACACTGCGCTGCATGCTCAGTGAGAGGCTGACTTCTCAGCTCTCCCTCTCCGGTCCCCGCGTCTCGGGAGAGGAAAGCAATGCTATGTGAGGCTCCGGCAGCGGCCGGTAGAAGAACATGACTAGAAATGCCTATGTGCAGAGGACCTGTGTGCTCCTCCAATAGCCTGTGTATTTAGGGACATATTTACTTTGCACCCCGAATACTAAAATGATACTTTGTTTCGTAGATAGTAGAGGGTTTCAGGTTAAGTTACATCTCTCTTGAAAGAACCTCAACTCCTAAAGGGAGTCCACCAGGTTTTACGAGGCTGGGGTGGACTCTGTAAGAAGTTGGTGGGGTTTCTTCAAGGATGGCTTGATTGGTATCATTAGGTAGAGGCAGGAGGGAACACAGTGGAGAGGAAGAGTGTGAAGGTGTTCATTTCTAGCAGCCAGGAGAATCACCATTTCATGTCATCTCTCACATCCTGCGGGAGAAAAACAGACTAAGCAGAAGCCATGATTTTTGTTTTGCAGAGTTTCTGTCAGAAAGAAGGGGGGCAGAAATACGCCAGGCATGGAATGTTCTACGCACGCAAACACAATGTAGTTCAGATGATCTTCATTTGCTATGCTGATCCTGTCTCCACCAGACCTATAACATCCTGACAAGTTAAGGAAAAATGGTTTTGCTTTTATGACTGTGCGTGCGTGTGTGTGTGTGGGGGGGGGGGGACTTTTAAAATGCAATCCCTGTCTTGAACAGTCTGAGAATTAAATGACTGTTGAGATACATTGAGAACTCTTTAGGAAAACTATTTGTCTTTTTAAAAATATTTTCATTAAAACTTAGAGATGACTGAATTAGTGTGGTCAAACCCCATCTACTGACAAAGCCAAAGCAGAAATCAACATGCCTTGTATCACTGGAATATTTCCTTGCATTTCAAGTTTACTTGAGTATGGAAATGCAATGCTACGATGGATCTTGGGACTTTAACACTTTACATAGAAAGCAATATTAGTTCAGGACAATTATTAAGCTATACATTTCTTTAGTCAATATTCGGTATGATGCTACATGAATTTTTGTGTCCAGGAAAAAAAAATAAACTGGATCTCCTAGATTTATCATCAAATTGAGGGAAAATAGGCTTTTCTTCAACCTTAAGAAATGTGCCAATTTTAACTCTTCTCTTTACTTCTCTGCATTTGCAAATGTTTGTGTGTGTGTGTGTGTGTGTGTGTGTGTGTGTATGTTTTGGATTTAATGGAAAGAGAAAGCAAAATTTTAAGCCGACCTGTAATACTTTTTAGAAGATACACATTGATATTTGTTGTATCTATTAGACTCACTGAATAATGTACTTTACTTTAACTGAATATTATTCCGATTTTTTACTCCTGTTTGCGTGACTGAAAAAAAGGGCCCTTCTGTGTATTTAAAATTCACTTCTCAGTGTTGTTCCAGATGAATCCTCTCCAGAGAAAAATGGACCTAATATTTTATTCACCCAATTTTCATTTTTAATAACCTGCTATGAGCTTGTCACTCTATCAGAATAGGAAGATAACTCAACTGCAATAATCCTGATGATTTCTTGTTTTAAACATTTTTTTAAAATATATTTTATTGATTTTTTACAGAGAGGAAGGGAGAGAGAGATAGAGAGCTAGAAACATCGATGAGAGAGAAACATCGATCAGCCGCCTCCTGCACATCTCCCACTGGGGATGTGCCCGCAACCCAGGCACATGCCCTTGACCGGAATCAAACCTGGGACCCTTCAGTCCACAGGCCGACGCTCTATCCACTGAGCCAAACCGGTTTCGGCCTTGTTTTAAACATTTTACAAAGTCAAGTTTGAGAGACCTGGGTTTGAAGGTTCCCAAAGACAGGGCCTCTCCCCATTCCAGAAAGACCTGAGCCACTCCCATTTTTGAGGTTCCAATTGATGAAAGAATTGTGAAATTACAGCATATCTAAAATACACTTTAACACTTTTAGCAAAAATAATGCAATATATGTATTCAGTCATAAAATAAATTTCAGGACTATAAAATATAAAATTACAGTGTGCTGCATTTGTTGTACATATTTGAATCATGGGACAAAAGTTGAAAGGTGCTAAGGAATGTGTTTCAATCTAGTTCCTATATGTTTGGGACTCTACAACTTTACCTAAAGACTACATTAAAAGTCTAATTTCAAGCCATTTATCACCTCCTTGCTCCATTAAAAAGACACTGTGTCTGAACATTTTCCTTATCTTTCTTCCCTCAAATACCATCACTGGTGTGGGGGCCCATGTTGTGACAGGACTGTTGGGGAGGTTGAACTTTCTCCACCTAGATTGAGGCAAAACACTGGCAGTAGACAGCAGCCTACAGCAGAATCAATGCACACTTCCCTATGCAATCAGGGTGATAATGTCATAGTCATAAAGGGATGCATTTTTATTTCTTCTTTAAATCACTGAACTTCTATCACTTATACATTTCTTTGAGGAACCCTTGTGGATTATCACCCAAAAGTCTGACAGGGTGGGGAAATGTCTTAGCAAGAAAATAGGCTCACAGTCAGGTTTGGATAAAAAGAAATATCAGATTATGCTAACAAGATCCGGGAATACACTTAAGGGATTTCCAAATGACGACAAGATACAGAAAGCCATTCCTTCCTGCCTCTGAGGAGTGGTAGAAAGAAGGAAACTTAGGTAGCAGAAGGTTCTCTTCTCTACCTTGCATCTCCAGTTGCTTGATAAGGCCAATCCCTAAAATGATAGTGTCTTCAGACAAACTCAAACCTGTTGGAGGTCAGGTGGGAGAAGGAGAAAGAGGGATTCCAAAGCCACTAGGAATTTCCCCTTTTCAAGGTTTGGGCTCTGGGAGGAAATTATCTTGGGGCATTGCTGTATCAAAGTAACCCTGTCATGGTGGAATGTTTGGGAGAAGGAAGTCTTGGTGTTTAGCAGACCTTAGTTGACCTCACTTTCTGTTTATCATGAGCAGGATCCCCAAAAAAGCTCAAAGCCTGGCCTGCTGGCATCTTTCACCATAGTAGGGAGTAAATAGAAAACAGTGGTTTAGTAGATACCTTGTCTTGGATGGATGAAGTCTAATATGTTTCCAGAACCCTAGAACACATTGTAGATTTAAAAAATAAATAAATAAACATCGTGGCTGGCTTTGCTCAGTGGTTGAGCGTCAACCTATGAACCAGAAGGTCATGGTTCGATTTCCCATCAGGGCACATGCCTGGGTTGTGGGCTCAATCCCCAGTAGGGGCGTGCAGGAGGCAGCCGGTCAATGATTCTCTCATTATTGATGTTTCTTTCTCACCTTCTCCCTTTCTTTCTTAAATCAATAAAAATATATTTAAAAAAATGAACAAAGAAAACTTTTTCTGCTAGAGGTATAGGAAGAGGGAGAAGGAGACTCTAGATCAGGGGTGGGCAAACTTTTTGACTCGAGGGCCACAGTGGGTTCTTAAACTGGACCAGAGGGCCGGAACAAAAGCATGGATGTAGTGTTTGTGTGAACTAATATAAATTCAAAGTAAACATCATTACATAAAAGGGTACGGTCTTTTTTTTTTTTTAGTTTTATTCATTTCAAATGGGCCGGATCCAGCCCGCGGGCCATAGTTTGCCCACGGCTGCTCTAGATTGATTCTGAGTAACACTAATGGAAGCTTAGTATCCTAAAAAGCCAGCTTAAGTTGTTGGATTCGATTGTGAATTCTGCATGGGGAATGTATAAGTCAGGGTTTCTATACAGTAAATTATGTATTGCAAAGAATTGGCTTACACAATTGTAGGCTGGCTAGGCAAGTCTGAATTCCATTATTTAGGATAATCTTTCTCACTTAAGTCCACTGATTATGCACTTTAATCACTTCTACAAGATGCCTTCACAACAACACCTCGATTAGTGTTTGATTGTGGTAGTATAATCTAGACTAGTGATGGTGAACCTATGACACACGTGTCAGAGGTGACACGCAAACTCACTTTTTTGGTTGATTTTTCTTTGTTAAAGGGCATTTAAATATATAAAATAAATATCAAAAATATAAGTCTTTGTTTTACTATGGTTGCAAATATCAAAAAATTTCTATATGTGACACAGCACCAGAGTTAAGTTAGGGTTTTTGAAAATGCTGACACGCCGAGCTTTAAAGGTTCGCCATCACTGATCTAGACAAACTGACACATAGAACTGACCATCCCAGGGAACTATGTTTATTTATTTCCTCCCTCCCCTGCATTTAGCAATGGACTTCCAAGAGGAAGGCTAGATACGTTTCATATAAATAAAGAAGCCATTCCTTCTTTTCACATCTGTGTGTCTCACGAGTATGTATATAAATGTAATTCTGCATGAGACAGTTAGAGATGCTTACACGTGGTCTAGGATCAAGGGATAATCTTCCTGTTTTGCTCCATCTGGAGCAGAGCCAAAGTACAAAGGCATGATCTGTACGGCAGAAAAAAATTTATATTTCAGACTTCTGGCCTCTTGAACTGTGAGAGAATAAATCTCTGTTGTTTTAAGCCACCAGGTTTGTGATAATTTATTATGACAGCCCTAGGAAACTAATACAAGCGTACTGTAAATTTTGCTTTATTTAAACAACTTGAAGAGGGTATTGGAACCATTGCTACCTCAAGATATTCTTTGGGCATTTTTTTCCAGAGCACTCTTTTTCCTCCTCCTCCTTAAATAAGTATGACCAAACAAATACTCATAAGGAGAGTTTTTAAAATTTCTTATTTTATGTACTCGCTAAGATTTTACCTTTGCTGTATTCAGATGGCTTTTTAATTTTTTTCAGATCACTGAGAAGCACATTCTTCAGGTCAGTGAATGTTGCCACCAGGCATGAGACAAGGAGGTGGTATGAAATCTTCCCTTTTCCTCTCTCTCTAAGACTACGTTTCAGTCAATCACAACACACCTCCCATATCTATTTCTCTTCCTTTATATTTCTCCCCTAATAAGTCACTCAATGAGATTTTAAAATCTCAGTTAGATCTTGGTACTCCAACTCTCTGCTCCCAACTTCAAAATCCTCGAAGGTTTTTCCATTGCAACTTGAATAATATCAAAATCCCTGATGAGGATGTGCAAGGCTAGGACTATTTGGGCCCTGACAACATCACCAACCTCATCTCATACCCTCTCACCTGTGCTCACTCTGTCCCAGTGACTCTTACCTATCACCTTTTTCTGAAAAGTGATAAGGATTTGTTTGCTTCTGGGCCTTTGCATTTGCTATTTGCTCCTCCAGAAAATTCTTCCCTTGGATTTTTGTCTGGCTGGCAACTTCCTGGCATTCAAGCCTCTCTTCAACCATCACAGTTTTAGAGAAGTGTTGCATAACACCTCCCAAGTTGCTATTCTTATAATAACCCTATAATTTTTGTCATGGCTCTTATCACAAATGATACATATCTAGTTGTTTGCTCACTTAGTTATTGCCTGTCTAAATTCACCAGAAGGTAAACATCTTGAGAAGCAGAACTTTGCCACTTATATTCAATAGATATTCAATAAATATTCAGTAAATATTTGCTAAAACAGTGAATAAGTACATATGAAAATAGAAGATGGTGTTTTGTGCTGTATCGCTAAGCTATGAACTAAATAATTTAATATATAAACTACTTATTAAATTCTATTAACTTGTATCATCCTGACTTTTAATACATCTGCTATCTTCTATCTATAACTCTCCTAACAATTTTCAAAACATAATAAATTTAGTAATGTATAATGACATCCCAATCTGACTAACTCTAAGACTATTCTTTAGCTGAGGATACAAAAGCTGTAAGAACAGTGCTAATTTTTCTTGTGACTTACAATTCAATTCATCTGCCAGTTGACTTTCAAGTTTGAAGATTCCTCCAACAGCACATGGCAGCAAAACTCCTATCTAGGCATGGCTGATACCATGGCCACAGTGTGGATAATTTAAAATAATATTTGCTAGTTTGGGAAACACAGGGTAACATAGATAGGAATTTAAGTTTTCCTTTTGGGGTGAGAAGAAAGCAGCTAGCTATGAGGATAAAGCACAGAGAATAAAGTATTTGTTCTTTGGAAAGACCCCAGCTTGAAAATGTTTCTGAGAGTGTTTACTTTGGATACCTAATACAACAGAGTTCCTTGTAAGATATGTTCACCAAGCTTCTGGTTGGCAGCACCATGACTTCTGATGTAAGAGTCTGATTATTTTAAGAAAGGACTATGTTTAAAGGCACTGCATCCAACTAACTCAAAATGTAGACCATCACACTCCAAATTCATATGCATGGTGGAATTTACATGCTTTATATTATGGATTACCCATCCAGGACTGGATCTGTATACCTAAGTACTTGGCTTTCTTCTGTTAGATATTAAATGTTCTATAATTCACTAGGAGGCTGAACTGCTCTTATCTAGAATAATTAAAGTATAATATGCTAATTAGACCAGACATCTGAACAGCCTTCCAGACATCATTCCAGATGTCCTTCTGAACTAAGCAGCCACAGCGGGGGCTGAGGCAGAAGGGATTAGGGGCAATCAGGCAGGCAGTAAGCAGCCACAGCGGGGGCTGAGGCAGAAGCGATTAGGGGCGATCAGGCAGGCAGACGAATGGTTAGGGGCAATCAAGCAGGCAGGCAGAGTGGTTAGGGGCGATCAGGCAGGCAGGTAAGTGAATGATTAGGAGCCAGCAGTCCTGGGTTGTTAGAGGGATGTCTGACTGCTGGTTTAGGCCAGATCCTACATGGATCCCTGCAGGATCAGGCCTAAACTGGCAGTCTGAAATCCCCTGAGGGGGTCCTGGATTGCAAGAGGGTGCAGGCCGGGCTGAGGGACCCCCCAACCTTGTGCATGAATTTTGTACACCGGGCTTCTAGTATACCATATAAGAGCAGAAAACAATTTTATAAATCCATACTAAATTTCTTAAAAGTTTCAAGGGTGTCAGAGGTTTAGTAGGACAAAAAGAGCAAAAGCATTAGCAGAATAACAAATACAGTGCTGTTTTGAAAATAAGGTAAGATAGCATTTTACATGATGCACAAAGCAATGGATATGATAATAACATAAGTCAAAGTTTCACTGTGATCCAGGCATATATAACATCTTAAGATTCTTCATTGATGGATAGAAAAGTATTTTCCTTGAGCTGTGACACCAGGAATTCTACTGTAAAATTGCTTTTAATATATATACTCTCCTCTATGACATAATCAATTCTCGAAATTCTTACGTGTTTTCATTGAACTAAGGTAGATAAATCCACTGCATTTGTGCTAGAATGTTAATTATGGTTTTTCTTTATGGCTCCTGGGAGATTGTACTTGAAATCATCCATGAAAAATCCCATCCTGATAGATGGGATGACAAAACTTATACAACTAAGACACAATCCTTATTGCCCATCTTAGACTCAAGAGCTTCATTAAGAAATTTGGTGGGGATGATACATGGGTAGAAGTCTTCTCAGGGTCCTGTAAATATTCCAAAAGCTTAGGACCAAAACCTCACTCTTCAGAGTTGATTCTGACTTCAATTTCTCCACTATTGTAGCTACAATTAAACAAACAAACAAACAAACAAAAAAAACCCAGCCCTAGCCAATCTGGCTCTGGATAGAGTGTCAGCCCATGCACTAAAGGGTCCCAGGTTTGATTCTGGTCAAGGACATTTACCTCAGTTGCAGGCTTAATCTCTAGCCCTAGTCAGGTTATGCGGGTGGCATCCAATTGATGTGTCTCTCTCACATCAATGTTCCTCTCTCTCTTTCTTCCCCTCCCTTTTATTCTCTATAAAAAGAAAATCACAAAAATAAATAAATAAAATAAATCAATGGAAACTAATCCTCGTGTGAGGATTAACAACAACAAAAAAATACTTAAATATATTTAAAAAAACACATTAAGAAAACCTTGGCAATTGGAAAATGAGAAACAATAAACCCCTTTATTTTCTAAGTTTTAAAGCATCTATGTAGCAAGACTGTATAGGCTCTTATGTTCCTCCCTGCATCTGAGGGTGGCAAGAAGACATCAGTATAATGTTACACCCTCAGTGCAGTATCACTGAAGTGGGGACAGCTAGGAGTAATAATGGCCAGTGGTGAATTTAATGCACAAAGACTTCTTTATAGTAAAAATCTGTTTTAGTAAAATTACTTCACTTTTCAATATTTGATTTTATGTAATGCAACTAACATAAATGATAGCAAATCTCCCCAGATTGAATATAATTATGAAGGGCTAGAGGGTAGAAGAATTAGGACTATTTTATCATAAAATTAGTATCTTAAATGCTAAAATATAAATAAGTGTAACTATTAGCAGCCATGCCTTAAATTTCAAGGATATTTTTGCTCCATCAGTAATAGGATTTGTCATCTTAAGTATAATAACACTGTGTTACCAATGTACTAAAATGAATTAAAAATTATGCTTAAAGATCTCAGGATCATGATAGGTAGATAGATGATAAATACAAATGGAAATACATATTTTTATACATATATAATATATATTTTATATTTGATTAGCTGATATTTAACAATTTATAACAAAAAAGAGAGTCTGTGTTTGAAACTAAAAATATATAAATACTAGAGGCCCAGTGCACAACATTCATGCACTTGGGGAGGGGGTGGTTTCCTCAGCCTGGTCTGTGCCCTTTAACAGTCCGGGAGCCCTCAGGGTATGCCCAACTGATGGCTTAGGCAGGAGTGGGCCTAAGCCATCAGTTGGACATTCTTAGCCCTGCTGCAGAGGTGGGAGAGGCTCCTCTGACCGCTGCTGCTCTTGCCAGACATGAGCCCAACTTGTGGCTGAATGGTGCTCCCCCTGTGGGAGCACACTGACCACCAGGGGGCAGCTTCTGCATTGAGCATCTGCCCCCTGGTGGTCAGTTCATGTCATAGCTACTGGTCGTTCTGCCATTCCATCAATTTGCATATTGCCTTTTTATTATATAGGATGACAGATAGGTAGCTATAGATATAGATATCTAGATATAATAAGCTTGGGGATTTTGTGTTAAATGCTTATTAAATTTCAAAATGTAATTAAAATATAAAAATTATTAACATTAAAAGTATATGTTTCTCTTTAATGAATTTAGCAAAGTCAAATTTACTAGACATTAAATAATAAGAGACAGAAATTATATATATATATATATAACAATTTTTTTCTGAATTTATTGAAGTTAAAGGAGATACCAGTGAAATGAAACCCTTTTAGAGAATTTTGAAACTGAGCTGTCAGCTTTTCCATAAACTCAAGGTAAAACAGACCCTCCTCTTCATCAATGATTGAAAGCCACCACCTTCAAAAAATTTAGATCTTAGTGCTGTTAAAAGCTTGTGCTTGACAATTAAAACCCAACTGAAATGAAACTCACTCATTAGATAAGACAGTATGAATGTCCATAGAACAGGGTAATTTGGGTGCAAACCCTCATAGAATGAGTTGTAGCCAATACTTCATATGCCTGGCCCCTCTGCTGTTCCCCACTTTCAATGTGTCAGCCATAGCTGGCCCAGAGAGTTACCAGTGATTCTGACTCATGTGCTCACAGCATCTCACAGCATTATGTCTTAGGTTTTCTGCCCAAGAGTTTCTTGGAAGCTGTAGAAGGCCATTAGCCTACTGCAGGTCTGCCCCCTAGAAATGCAGAGGAGGAAATAGCCCAGGGCAGCCCACCCTTAACCAAAGGAAAAAGTTCCTGGCCTCTCTCATTGCAGGCAGACAATTCTTGCAAGCTTCTCTGGAGAATTCAATCATTTTGCCCACAGTAGTGACCCTGATTGCACACTCTTGTGTAGGCTTCCTCCCTTCCTCAAATCTATATATATAAAAGCCTAATATGCAAAGTGTCCCCTCAGGAGTTTGAACAAACTGAAAGTTCAATCTCTCACTGTGACGTGCACTGACCACCAGGGGGCGGGACTGAAAGAAGGGAGGCCACGGCCGGCAGCCAGCAGCCGCTAGGGAACCTACCCGTGCACAAATTTTGTGCACTGGGCCTCTAGTTATTTAATAATTGAATGTAAACTGTAGCTATCTGAAGATTTTTCTGACACTTTTAATGAATGAATTAGAAATAAATAAGAGCTTCCTATAGTGCTCATTACCTCTTATTATTGGAGGCTACTAATGTTTCTGCCAAAGGTACTAATAATTGAATATTTTTGGCCACAGTGATATAGATAAATCCATGACAAAAACATTGTTAAATTCAACGTTTTGTGTTCCTTCAGCAATTTTTACCAGGCCATAAAGAAAGATATGGCAAATGATAAACCAATCCAATTTGATAGAAATTAAATGGGAGAAAAAATAATTGTATAGTTATAGTATTCAAAATGTAGCTTATATATTATATTGTATATACATTTCTATAACATGCACTACAGAACAAATGATAATAAAATAGGATTAAGTATTAATTATAGTTATAGAATAAAATGTAATCATACCTCTCTCAGAATAGAAAGGTTTAAATGTTATTTTAATTTGCTTTATTCTCTTTGCAAATATTTAATATGATAGAAGTGTGTATAATATCTCTTGGTTAATTGTGATATCCAAATAAAAATACAAGTATTCATCTGGCTGTTTGTATTTGGACAATTTAAAATGTTTGAACATATTTTTAAAAACTGTGCAAACTTGATCACTAACTCTGCATGATGTTGCAGAAGTGAAGGGAACAGGTTTGCTAAAATAATTGTGGTGATAGAAATCTATCAGCCTCAGAAGCTACTGAGGTGGTTCATTCTACCCTTGTATGGTATAAAAAATCCAAAAAACAGACAAACAAAAAACAACAACTATCAGATACATATACATATGCATGCTTTCTGAAAGAGGGAGACAGAGCAAGAGAGAGAAAGGGATTTCTCTTTCCATAATCACTTCGAATGAAAATGATCAGAGTTTTCTATGGCTTTATGTCATTTGGGTAAATATTTTTAAAGGATGTACTAATTATCTTGTAGAATCTAATTATGAAAACATTTTAAGTTTAATTACATTACTATGTTTGACATTATTTTCAGATTCTTCACGATTTTATTCCTCTTTAGATATATGAAATAAAAAAAGAATTATGAAATGACCTTAAAAATTGTTTATAGCCGCATGAAGCAGAGGAAACCACAGAACTGAAAGTCTCTCCTATCGTCCAAGCCCCTTAACATACCTCATAAAACAGCATGATGTGATCTATCACATATATTAGTCTTCTAATGAACTCTGCAACTCAAGTTCATTTATTATTTATTTTTTATGAAATGCTAATGCATATGTTGCAGAAAAATAATCTACATTGGACATTAGAAAAACAATAATGGAACTTTTAAAAAGGTAATGAAGTTAACCTCTATTTTGTTTTAAATTGCCTTTATACTCTTTCCAGGATGACTATGCAAAAGATAGCTCAGCCAGAGCAGGCATGGTGGACCCGGGAGCCAGGATTTCGGGCAGTCATGGGATTCTTGCTTGGCTGGAAACCCTACCACAGAGCAGCCATGGCAAGAATTAAGAGAACATCAAAACCTCAAGCAAGCTATACTCCTGTGGGTTTGGGGAGAAACAAGACACTTAAACATTCCCGATATGGTTTCCTTGGAAACATCTATGACAACAGCTCTGTAACACTATGGGTTTCTGTTTTCTTAACCCTTCAGGGCATCAACTGAATGGAAACTTCCTTGAGGAAATATTTCAACTAACTAGGTAGACTGGAATAAATTAAACTCAGTGATGTGTGGCCTTCTGACCCCTTCTCATAGCCCAAGATGTGGGGGTAGAAGGGGAAGGGGAGAGAAAGCAGGGGAGAGCCAGCCATATACAAATTCCACCTTGACTTTCTTGAGAGTTTACTTCATAAAACAGTTGCATTGGCACTATTTAGAGGTGACTTTTCTTGTGGAAAAATAACAAGTACACCAACTAAATTAAAAGTTAAGTAATCTTTGGAAGTCCCCATCAAATACAATTAGTGAAGGGGAAAGTCCTCAAGCCAAAAATTATTATAAAACTACATTTTCTAAAATGACAGAAAACAGCTAACTGACCGTAAATCATGTGAATCCAAAATAAAAGAAGAGTTTAATAACATTTTATTGGGCCTATTTTATCTAACTTATAACTCAGAGAAAATAATTCAGAACAATCAGCTCATTTGATTAGCTGAGAAAATTATGCAGTTAGTAAAGGCTGGGATGGGAACTGTGGTGATATTACAGTCATTAAAACTTTTGAAGTGCATAATCAGAAACACAGCTATTAAAAGTCTTAATTATTTGACATGTACTAAGTAAAATAAAAATTACAATAACTAATAATTATAGTAATAACTATAAGAATAACAATTAGACAAAGATGAAGATGTAAAAGAAACAGAATAATGCCTTCTAATTTAAAATATTCAAAAGTACCAGTAATATAACATCTGTGAAAATTTTTCTCAATTAGAATTATTCCTTAAAATGTAATCTGATCTATAAACACAGATTATGCTTTTCTTAAATTATTAGCATTTAGGAATACTGGAGTAAATTAATAAGCATACCACTCAAATGTGCTATTTTTAATTTCTTTATCCAAGACCAGTAGTCTTTAGCAATCAGTGGATAATTAATTTATTTAAATATATGTTCAATTAATAAATTAAATTTAAAAAGCCTTCTCAATCTATTTCAAATACCTGATATTTGACAATTAACAATATCAAAGAATTCTATTAAATAAAATACTGATGTAAGGAAGTTTGGAAATAACTGGGCTCAAATTATTTGAGTTTAAAATACTTACATATAATTATTTAAGGGTTCTTACAAGCTCCCAATAATTGCGTTTCTATCAATTTGACTACTACTAATGTTATTAACCATAATAATTAATAATTCTCAATAACAGTATATTACTCTACATTTCTATGCAAAGAGAAACTTACATGATCAGTGAAACTTTTATTCATATTATTAAAAATATTTACATGCTAAATGATCTATGTCATCAGAATATATAAATATTATATTTTAACCATAGACTCAAAAAAATTGGAATATGTGAATACTCCATGATATAAACCATAACCCCCAGTTTCCTGTTCTATACCTTTAGGCCTAGTCAAACCTGTGACCACAGGAATGTGGCTTTTGTTCAGACATAAAAGATGGCAGGGAATTCCTCCTCTGCATTACTTTTTGGACCCGCAGTCCGCACTACCTCATCTATTATTCTTATTAATTTCGTGCTCAGGCTGCTGAGTTAGCAAGAATGCTGTCTCCAGGACAGGTGGGCAAGAGGGAACATGTTTCGAGAGAGAAGATGTTACTAGAAATCTCTTGGTTAATGAAGTGCAAGTAATTTATCCCTTATTTGATGCATGCACCAGTAACAAATTTATCAACTCCTTTGCAAGGAAAATGTGTAAATCATGCAGTTTCTGACCACTTCTTGTCATTTCATTCAAAGAAGAGATCATGGTTTCCATTTAACGCCTGTTTCCTACCATATAAACCTCCAGTTCTTCCTGGTATATCTGCCTTTTCCCACCTACCTGACATGGGAATTAAGATATGAGGACAGAATAAACAAGTAAGGCATGAACATCAAATTGAATTTTGTGTCCACTTATGACATTGTGCAATTTCATGGCAGTTTACTGAATGAAATCCCACTGCATGAAGCAGGAAGATTTCTAGGCAATTGTTGAAGCATTCACTCTATTGGCCAAAAAATAATTTGAAGGGGAAAGAACAAGTAGGAATTAATAATGAGCAAAAGTAATATAGCAATGCTTTCCATGAAAATCATGTTGTTCAGGAAGATCACAGAATATACTTCTAGAAATCATGCCAATAGCTATGTTACAGTTGGCTAAGATAAATGTAGATTAGATAAGTCACAATTTTCTTCTTCTGGATCTACCAAGGAGATGTATTCCCTATGAAACTTCAGAATATGTGACAAGATCTTCAAATATTGGAAATATGATGTTTTATCCAAATGACAATCAGCGTGCCAAAGTCCAACAAAAGAGGAATGAGATGGGAAAATACCAGTACAGCAAAAAGAGTACGACTGATAACTTTACTAGTAAATAGATCTGACTCATCCACAAGCAAGAAACCCTCCACAAATTATAGCTCTCTTGAGAAACCATTCTATTTGTGCCTGCTTGTTTTTGATATTGTTGTTATATATTTTTAAAAATCATATTCCTTCTTTGTCACCACCCATGCACACAATGCACCCTCTTGCAATCTGGAACCTCTGGCTCCTAATAGCTCGCCTGCCTGCCTGATCGCCCCTCACCACTTTGCCTGCCTGCCTGATCACCCCTAACCATTCTGCCTGCCTGCCTGATCACCTCTAACCACTCACTAGGGGATGGGGCCAGCCTGGGCAAGGGGCTGTGGTCATTCCGGTCTCTGGTCATTCTGGTTGTTCTGCCATTTTGGTCGCTGGGCTTTTATTATATATGATTGTTGTCAGTAAGCCCAAACTCCTGCACCTACACACACAGTCTTTGTCTCAGAATTCTAACATGAAAGTTCACATAGAGACCACCATGCTGTATATTAGTTCATAAGGAAATCTAAAACACATAGAGAAGAAATGATATGTGATGGTGAAAAAGTATGATAGAGAGTGGACTGGCCTTAGGCAGAGCTCAGTAGACAATGGTAATAATCAATGGATAAGCATATTATTGTTTGCAAGAGAAGTTAAAGTATGTATCAACAATCCTAAACCTAGGACCTTAAGAATGGGGAAAAGCAGTGAGTAAAGTGAGTGGAAAAGAGACAGCATCAGACATGCAACAACATGTCTGATAGAAACAACAACAACAAAGAACTAAAATGCAATTCCTACAAGAGAGAACACGAAATAAAGAAGAAAAAAGTGAACAGAACTAAATGTGTAAACTACTATTAGATAAGAGAATAGAACTCACTGAGCAGTCTAACAGTTTCAGGTTTAAAATATTCTTAGTATTCATTATGTAATTCTCCCACTCACAGGGCCCTTTCCAGAAAGAAGGTCATTACTTATGTCTTAATTTTGTGAATACGGACAAAAGAATGAGCACTTATCTCTGGCCTCTATGCATTGCAGGTCTTTCTGTTCCCAATCACCCAGAGCCAACTTCTAAAACGATAGTTCTGATTATGTTCCTTTTCTGTTGAAAATCCTCCATCATCCACTACTGCCAAATAAGCTCCTGCCCCTATTCCTGGAATTCAGAGTTCTCTGGAATCTGACCTACAACTCTTTCCAACGTTTATATTCCCTCCTAATTCTACTTTCCACACTTTCTACTCTAGCCAAGTTCAACTGCCAATCATGCCTCTGCATACACTTCTGCAAGTTCCTCAGGCTTCACAGCTCTTCCATATTACTCCCTATTTGGTCTCAGGTATCATTTATGGAATGTTTCAAATGGCACTTCTTCCATGAAGAAAAGTTCAACTAATTCCTGGCTTCCTCTAATTCTCACAGCATTTCACATGCATCATATGAATTTTCCCTCTTCCTTCTCTGTATTAATTTTTTGTGTATGTAGATGGATGGATGGTTGGGTAAATGCACACACTCAAAGATATGTGTACAGCTATGCTAAATGAGAGGTAGAGATTATCTACGATATGAGAAGACATTAGAAGTGCTTCAAATCAGGGAAATCTGTTCAAATTCAGGTTCTCAAGTTTCCTAACTGCAACCTTGAGTAAAATTTACTTAACCTCTTTCAACTTATTTTCATATTTGTTGAGGAAGAAAGAGGTGGAGGAGGTGAAGAAAGCCAAGAAAAAAGAACAAAATGATAAAGGATGATAAAATATTTAGCATAATTCTTGGGAAAGAAAATAAAATCAATAAATATTAGTTATTAACAATATCAATATTTATCAATTAACATTAATATGATTGTTAGAAAACCCTTTCACAGATGCAGTTTTACACACCCCATAATAACAAACATATATAAGGCATTCAACTCATATTAGCTGAATGAGGGTATATCTATTTCATGTTTTATTTATGAGAAGTCAATAAGGCAAGGGTATGCCTAGAACTAAATGGATTTGGGTAATACAATATAAATGGAACTTGAAAACGAACGGGGTATTCTTAAAAGAAGGATGTGGTAAAGAAGGCAGCAGAGTGAATAGTACAGAGAACGGTAACAGAAGTGAATAATTATAGAAAAACTATACACAATGCAATATCCATAAAATAAAATTGATAAATTAGAGCAGGTGTTTGTAATGTTTAGTTCATGAATGGGTCTCAGGGGCCTGGAAACCTCCTGAAATTTCATGTAGTGTTTGTAAATAATACCGAAGCCATAGCTTTCATCAATTCTCAGTGGGATTTGTGACTAAAAAAAACCCCCCAAAAACCAACACACACACACTTTTGTAAAAAATGAGCACATCAAAAAGGTCATTAGAGATCACACGGAATAAAATAAGACGTCTGCTTAACGTGGGGGTGTTGTTGGGATGTTGAACATAAATTGTCATTGCTAATACGCAGCTCCTAAATGGAAAACAAAGGGAATTATGGTCTTAAGGATGAAAAACATCTGCCTTTTACCTCTTCCGGGAGAGCAAAAATTATTAATTTTTTATGTGTGGAAAGTTGTCAGGAGATGAGTTAGCCAGAAAGGTGAAGTTCATTGGGAGCAAATTAGGGAGGGGAAAAGAACAAAAGTGAAAATGTATCATGGATGGGAGGAAATAAATACACTTGATAGAACACAGAGAATAGAAAGAGCTTAAGTGGTGATGGTAAAATTGTTTTACATAGAAAGCAACCAAACAAAAAACCATAAACACCTTGTTGGGATAAAATAAGATATTGGCTCTTAAAAGTATGATACAGTAAATACCCATAAAGCATTATTTCTTTTACATATTAGCTTAGAATACATTTCACTGGAAAAGATTTGTGAATATATGTAGTCAGTTTAAATAAGTGATATTACCTTAACTACTATTTCATATTAATAGTTGTTTACTAAATCTATAAAAATTATAACTCCTCGAAAATAACTTGCATCGGGCCCTTAGTATTCTTTAGAATATCAAAGCCTCAAAGTCACTGTGGACCTGTACAATATTAGTGATATTGACTTATACTGTTCATTTTCCAAGAAATGAGTCTACCTCACTCAGGAACCAATTGCAACTAAAACCTTGCAATTGATCACAATAGTTAACAATCACATATTTGCTCTGTGCACATTAAAAAAAAATAATGTATGGCATTTCAGTCATTTTTATCTTTCAAATATTATGTTCCATTAATGTAATTCAAGAATATATAAACTTACAAGATCCAAATTCAGTCTCAGTTTATATAATGTATTTAGAGTCTGAATTAAAGGGATTCAATATAATCACATGAAAAAGCTTTCCATCATTATTGTTTTGAAACACTGATTATATTGCTCTATGTTGAGATTTGAGTGCAAGTCACCATGACTCTAAAATGTGTAGAAAAGGGAAGAGACATATAGTTCATGTAGATTAAGGAAGTCTGTCAATTAAACAACATCTTTGCACATACATAGTAGTTTAAAATAATATGACAATGCACACACTTTATTTTTACTATAAAAGACAATTATAAAGCACTGGGAAAAATCTAAAACCCTGGAGACTTCTTTGCTAATGTAATATTGGATTCCTGAAATCAAGAGGAGAGTCCATTGGGAATCACAATTGCCAAAAGACCTAGCCTCTGGAAAATCAACTTATACCGGGAATTACAGTTTCAGCTGAATGGAAGTAGTCGAGCTCTGAGCCCAGAACCGGCTACATAACTAGGATCTACTGTAAAATGAAAGTGCTGTGCCCTTGTTCAAAAGTATTAAGAATTTTTAAGTGGTGAGAACAGAGCATAAACCAAGCCCAATATAGACCCTGTGTGATGTCCATGAGGTGGGTCCTGCCAAGGACCTACTTTATAACCCAGAGTTCTCTAGAATCAGACACCATGATGCTGTACACGGTTCTTTGGTTGTTCATGGAAAATTCACATTTTCATTATAATAGGACTTAAGCACTGTATTAATATATTAATAAAAGACTTAATAACTGAGTTATAATCTTTTAATTGTCTGTGTGCGATGGAAGAATCAAGCGTCCACATACATACCTTTGTGTAATCATGAAGGTGACAAAATCATATGGGAACTTTCACAAGTTCTTGGAGGTGATCTGTGACTTTTCCCATTCTAATCTTTCTACCTATAGACAACAGTCATCTAATTAAAATGCCAGGTCAATGCTAAAGGCAGTACTTAGGAAGAGGAAGCTCTGCAGAACGTGTAACTCCAAGATGATAGAAAACGTAAAATCTAAGACATGAAAATTTTATAGAACTCCAGAAGGAATATAGAAACCAGATGAAGGTTTAGGAAACATTTTAAAAACATAAAAGTAATAAGCAGCCCAACCGGCATGCCTCAGTGGTTGAGCATTGACCTATGAACCAGGAGGTCATGGTTCGATTTCCAGTCAGGGCACATGCCCAGATTTTGGGCTCGATCCCCGGAGAGGTTGTGCAGGAGGCAGCCGATCAATGATTCTCTCTCATCATTGATGTTTCTTTCTTTCTCCCTCTCCTTTCCTCTCTGACATCAATAAACATATATAAAAGTAATGATCGAATCTGAAGATCAAACAAGCATTTGTTTTAGCTGTGAAGAGTTAAAAAAAAAAAAGTGATTGTCTTCCATTGCTTTAAAGGTCTTCTATTGTAAGGGTGTCTGTGTTAAGTTTTAACAGACAAGTGCCCTCCTTGCAAATTAAGATTTCACAGGCTTAGGTTCATGGACACACATGCACCCACATGCATATATTTTAACCTATGTGGCCACAATCAAGGTGGTCACCATCTGTTGCAGTGTATATTTGCTGGAAGGTGAAAATTTTAGTTATAAATAAAATTTTGGAAGACCACATCTGCAATCACAAGAGTAAACATGACAATGACAAAATTCACCTGAATTAGAATGCATTCAAATAACCCCTGAAATATTTTTAAATTTAAGATATGAGTTCCTTTCATCCAAATAAACCATTTGTGTTACAGAGAATTATCTAATGTGTATTTCGCTGACTCTCCAGGAAGGCCTGGTCCTGAAGAATGAGAGAAGAAGGAACATGATCGAGGACATGAGAACCATGGCAAGAGTGCACTACTTTTTTAGGGTGCTTCTTTTTGTTCCCAAGTTTGGAACCTATTGAAAAATGAAAATAGGTTTTAAGCACAGGAAAAGCCCAATGTCAGTAATCACACTGATTCGAGATCATGGCTTTAGACGAGTCTGCTATTTATTTTTTTTAATTCCACGTCCATTAGCAGCAGAAATGCTGGACAGCCTAAGGCTTCCTTCACAGTAGCCAAGCTGACCCCGGGAGATGGAGTCAGCTTGGAGAAGGAGAAGGTGGAGAAGGAAAATGCCCTGTAGAGAGGCTATCATTCCTCCAGTCCTGGGCAAGTGTGAGAGAAGCACAAATAGCCTGGAGGCGCTTCCCCTGTACTTTCATATTCCTTCCCTTTTATGGCAACATGGAGCATGGAGAGCAGATCTTTCCCTCTACATCAGTGTTTGAAGTTTTTCGAGGAGGAAGTTTGAGCTACAGTAGTTAAGAACATGGACTTCGAGCTCTGTTGCTTCAGTTTAAATCTTGACTTCCCACCATCTAGGGGAGCACATTGTGAGTTCTTTAAAATGTGCCTCATCAAATCTCTCTCAGGGGCTTGTTATAAAGACTAAATTAGTTAAAAAATGTAAAGCACTTAGAATGGTATTAAGTGCTCAATATAGGTTCATTATAATGCAATTACTTTATTCAAATGCTAAACTGCATTTCTCTGTATCTGTGTATTCCAGCTTTGAATCATCTTTAAAACATTTTAAAAATGCCAGTAAACCATCACATTTTTATTATTTTAGAATACCTAAAACATCATTCCCTGGCTTCTTTTACCTTATTTTCACCTAAGCGTATGGAAGGATACCGATCTGCTAGAGACAGTGAGCTATGCTTGTGGGTACAGAGTTTTCTTTCTGCTATTGTGCTTGCCGAGATTTGCATTTGCAGACCTCTGGCTGGGTGATGAATTGTGAGTAAAATTGAAAATTAAAACCATATAAAACAATGCAAATTTTAACTTCGGATAATAGTATCCAACTTCTTTGTTTACGCACTTATTTAACTGCTCACAGAACCTTAAATAATTCTCCCACTGAGACAGAACTTTCCCTGAATTTATGTTTAATCCTCAGTGCAGACATGTCAGATGGCCTATGCATTATACACAGTGCAGGGGAAACCAGCAGATTTTCTTGCTTTGAGAGGAAAATACCAAGACAATGTTTAAGGGCTTGTGCTTGAGTCTGAACTGTGACAGATTGGATAAACTTTGGCAATACTCTTAAACTGTTGTTTATTAGATTTCTTGGTATTTGTAAGAGGTAGCTTTCCAAAATCCCATACCCCTCCCACCCTAACTCACATACACATTCATGCACACAGATGTACACACACACTTGAACACACAGACACACACATTCATACACACTATGATTGTAGCAACAGAAAGACAAAAGACTGGTAAATTTTCAAGAGGATGATGTATAATGGACATCCAAAAGGAAAAGAACATCAAGAGCCAAATCAAGTATATTAGAAAAGCTGATTTTTAAAAAATTTCTTTATTGATTAAGGTATTACATATGTGTCCTTATACCCCCATTGCTCCCTCACCCCCCCAATCATGCCCTCACGCCCCTGTTGTCTGTGTCCATTGGTTGGGCTTATATGCATGCATATAAGTCCTTTGGTTGACCTCTCCCCCTAACCCCCACCCTCCCCTACCTTCCCTCTGAGGGTTGACTGTCTGATCGATGCTTCTCTGTCTCTGGATTGGAAAAGCTGAAATTCATACCCATGGAGATCATGAACAATCTCCAAGGGCCACTGGCTAAACAAAGCTTTATATTGAAGTGGTCAAGGGGAAGGACTTAGGAAACAGAGTGTCTGGGTTCAAACCCTACTTTTGTTACTTACCAGCCTGTGTGACATTTGTAAAACTTAACCTCTCTGTGCTACAGTATGCTCATCTGTACAAAGGAAATTCTAATAGTACCTACATCTGTATAATGGGATCATAATAGGACCTTTTTTAGATAATTGCTAACCTTTAAAAGAATGAAAAATAAAAGTATCTGCCTCATAGGGTTGCTGTGAAGAGTAAAAGAGTTTATACATAAAAAGCAGTTATGCTCTAGCTGGTTTGGCTCAACGGATAGAGTGTCGGCCTGCGGACTGAAGAGTCCCAAGTTCGATTCTGGTCCAGGGCACATGCCTGGGTTGCGGGCTTGATCCCCAGTGGGGGGTATGCAGGAGGTAGTTGATCAATGATTCTCTCTCATCATTGATGTTTCTCTCTCTCCCTCTCCCTTCCTCTCCAAAATCAATAAAAATATATTTTTAAAAAAGCAGTTAGGAGACTGGCACCAAGTAAATATTCACTCTGATTGTTATTATTATTCAAGACAAAAAAATGAGATTGGCATGGGAGCAGTTCAGACACATGCAAGGCAAGCCTGGGGGAACCAGGCCACTGATGTGGGAATAGAGGGGACTTTGCACTCACCGTTATGGACTGTTGAGTGCCTGGCATGTGCCTGGGTCATGCTGTCAGAAAGTGCCATCAGCAAGGTGGACGGAATGATTTTGTTTTGCTGTTCTAAACGTCCAAAGCATAACTCCGGGGGAGATTTGGCCTACAATTGACTCAGTGCTGAACCAGATGACTTAAGGTGAGCAGGACTGAATGCCTTTGGTTGAGTCTTTCTTAATAGAAAGACCTATTTGTTTGCTCCAATAATAAAGTTTTCATTTAAACTGAACCCTCTGAACTCCCACAGACCAAAGCCATCTATGTGCTACGGTTATATTCAGCAATCAATAGTTCAGTTATGCCACTGCCTTCCATGGCAAAACTTTGTAGTACAAACTATAAATCATCAGCATCCCTAAGCTTCTTTACAGGCTATCTGTCTCATAAGTGTTGATATCACACACACACACACACACACACACGAATAATAATGTCAAAATATCAGCTACTTTTTATTAAATTGTAAAAATATATATATTTTTAAATATATATTATAATGTGTAATATATATACACATTAATTCTAAGACATGATTTTGTTTAACTTAGAGTATTCTCATTGATTCTCAATGACTTTTGAATGGGAAGGATCTTTCCTCTTATATCATGCCAATATTTTTGTAATTTTAGTTGCTCCATATATTCAGCTTTTAGTTAATTTATTTCACATGACAATTGATGAAAATTACAAGTTCAAATATGGTGTCAGCAAGTTTTAAAATCTTTCATATTTGCACCAACTTGGAAATCCATTTGAGGTACCTCTATAGTGTCTTATGCTCTGGCTTTATACACAGTGACTTTTAAAAATGGTAGTGACTGAACATGTATACATGGCATTTCTCAAGTTTTCTAAAAAATGCTTCTTAAAGAAGTCATCTAGGTAAGAGGTGTTTATTTAATTATCAAATGGTTAAAAGTACATTTGTAATGGCATAGGTGGGAGCAAGGAACAGAGAAAAATTCCTTTTCCTTTTTTTTGCCTTGTTCATTGTCAACTAACTAACTAGTAGGTTCACTTTTACTTACTACATTTTAGGTAAAGTTATTATTATTTCTTTTTCATTACAAATGGGAAGACAAACCAGGAGATTGAATAACCTTGAGTTCTATATCATATTTATTATCCTCACTAGTAAAGGGAGTGAGTGAGTGTGAAGGTGTGAAATTCCAGCTAAGAAAAACATGCTGTTTGAAGAGGAAGTGTTGACATAGATACTACAATTGGACAAAAATATGAATGCTGGGATTTAAAACTCATTTATAAGAAAACTAGATGTATAATTATGTCATCATCTATATAGTTCACAGTTTTTACTATTCCATAGAACGTGTATATATTTTAAAATATAGTTCAATTAGCAGACACAGCAATCAGAGTGATCAATTATAGCAATATAATTGAATACAGGAAATGAATACATATTTACAATCTCATTTTTTACTACATCATGATTATAATTTTACTGTAAACTTATAAGTTTATTAATTTGGGTTAGTTAGTCATATCAGACTTAGTTTTATCTGTTGTCCAAGAGTTTCTATGTCTTGGGTAGATTTATAGAACTATATATATATTCTCACCCAAGGGTATTTTTCCATTGATTTTTAGAGAGAGAGGAAGGTAGCGAGAGAGAAAAACATTGATATGAAAGATATACACCTATCGGTTGCCTCCCATAGGCACCCCTGGACCAGGGCCAGCAATTGAGTCTGCAACCAAAGTACCTGTCCTTGACTGGAATTGAACCCAGGACGCTTCAGTCACAGACCAAAGCTCTATCCACAGAGCCAAACCGGCTAGGGCAGCACAGATATATTTCATAAAAAACTTAAAATATTAAAACTCACTCAGAGAAAATATACATCTTCTTGAGATACCCTGAGCCTTTGATATTAATAAAACATTTGAATGATATTGATTGACAAAAATACATGCCAATAGGCTTTTCTTTACAAAATTCTCACTTTATTATCATTGAAAAGCAAAAAAAAAAATATTGATAACAAGAGAATAAAAAGATTTGTGAGGGAATGAAAACAGCATGAATAAATAGGAGACCATTAACAAGGCCAATGGGAGACCAGGTTTAAGTTTTGAAGATTGACTAATATAAACAAATTTTGGGTGAATATCCAGTTTCTGGCCCAGCATGTAAGGAACTTGGAGATTGTCCCTTCAATCCTCCCAAGAAAAAAACTCTGAAAATCAATGACTCTTCTTAGATCTGTCTGTGAGAGAATTAAGGTCACACAGCTAGTCGCTTCCTCCAAATTGTAAGACAGAAAGATACAAAGAATTACAATTTATCTGAGTCAAAATGCAGGAGCAGGAACCTTTGTGGAGACCAGTACTAGATAGGGAAACCTAAACTATCATTGACAAATTGCAGGAGTTTCTGTGTGGACAAGTCAGAGAGTCCAAAATTCTACAGAGACCTGATTTATAGGGCCCCACAAATTTGTGAGTTTCACCTCCAGGAGCGCTACTAAATTCTCTCAGTGAAGATCATACAGAAATCCCTTTGTGCTCCCAGCAGGGGAGGAAAAACTAAGTGTTTGAAATATGCCCAGGTCTGTTCTTAACAAGGCCTGTCCTCAAGAAGAACTATTTCACCAGAGCATCACCTACTGAGGTTTTCGAACCTGTAACCAAGGAGAATGAGCCCTGGCCAGTGTGACTCAGTTGGTTGGAGTGTCATTCTGTGCAATGGAAAGTTGGGTGCTCAGTGCCAGCCAGTCAGGGCACACGCCTAGGTTGTGGGTTCCATCCCTGGTTGGGATGCGTATGGGAGGCAGCCGATCAATGTCTCTCTCACATCGATGCTTCTCTCTCTCTCTCTCTCTCTCTCTTTCTCTCTCTCTCTCTCTCCTTTGCTCCCTCTCTAAGGTCAATAAAACAGAAAAAGAAGGGGAATAAGAAGCACCTGTGGAGCTAACAGTGCAGGAGTACAGACCAGCCTACTAAGAGAATGACATAATCCTAGGACCATAGAACGTCCTCACCCAACTCACACACTTTATCACATCACTAAAGGCCCATATATGCAGTCTCAGCATGAAAACCAACAGCCATTCAAAAGTGGTCAAGAGATCTAAATAGAGAATTCACCAAAGAAGATATACAGAGGCTATCATTCCTCCAGTTTATTAGTTTAGCTAATAAACATATGATGGTGTTAAACACCAGATATCACCAGGAAGTTCAAATTAAAACAATAATGAGATAAAACTATGAGCCTATTAGAATGGGCCAAATCCAAAATACCAATAGTGTTAGTACCAGGGAGAATGGGTAGGCATGTGAGAACTGCCATTTAATTTTTCTGTAAACCTAAAACTGCTTATAAAAAATAAACTCCATTGATTTAAATAAATTATTTAATAAATAAGGTCAAGTGCTGGTGAGGGTATACACACACACCAAGCAATAGTTATCCTAAAATTTAAAAGAAATGCATGCATATAAAAGTAGATAGATATAAAGATGGTAGGCAGATAGATGAGATAGAATCTTGACTGTCCAATTTTTTCCTCTTTAAAACATTTAACATAAATAAAAATACTGAACCCCATGCTCTTCCTTTTATAAGTTATAGCATTTTTCATGTGCATCTGTTTAAAAAATAAATCCCTTTACTAAGGTCTTCTAATTCTTACTAGTGAAAATGTGACTGATTAATTTTTCTCTTGTTTTTAAGTCTGGACTAAGTTTAACATTTAAGCATTTTTACGTAGTTTGTCTCTGAAACAAATCCTACTATTATAATTTCTACAGCCAGGATAATGTGTCTGGCTTATTTCTTTTAATACTTTATATAATGAAATTATGTATGACTTAGGCTCTTCTTATTAGTTATAATTGACTGACAATGAGAAATGTAGTAAAATAGGATGTGGTTTAAAAGGTGCTAATTCATCTAAAAATGACAACCACATGATGATTCTGAAGTTCATGAGTCATTAGGAATTCAGTTGGTTTACCTTGGGCCAGCCCTCAGTTTCAGAGTCATCCTAAAGGAAGTCGCATCAGAAATCTGGAATGACCTGCCATGGTTCTGCCCAGAGGCAGAGGGACGGAAAGACTGATCTGGGAGGTTCTTCCCACCACAGAGTCTTAAATGGCTAAAACTTGCAAGTGATTGAAACTTACTGATCCCTCTGCCACTGATCTCTTCTCTTCCATCCATTATTAAGTAATACCTTGACTTCTTTCCACTTTCAAACCCTTTTCAAGTTGATGTCTGTCAGGATTCCAGATCCTCACTTAGTCTCCCTTTAAAAATTATTTGAGTGTTGATTCAGTGGATTGGGGAAGAAGAGAAAGAGGGATTACACCACTTGAACCAACTGAAGAATTTTAAATTCCAGCCAGTGAATCATTTTCTTAACATAATTCAGAAAGATTAACACAAGAAAATCTCTCAATTTAGAGCGTATGTTATAGGATATCCTATATAATAAAAGCCTAATATGCAAATTGTCCCCTCGGGCGGTCATTTGACCAAGAGTTTGACCACTCACTATGACATGTGCTGATCACGAGGAGGTGGAACGGAACATGGTGGGCATCAGTGACATGCTGTGACCTCTAACTGGCTACCTGGGGGCGGGGGTGATTGGCATGGAGGTGTGGTGAGAATGCAGGGTGTCTGCCAAGCTTGCTCTCACTCCCCCTGCTATACGCCCCCAGGATGCCAGGGCTTGCACGCTCCCATGCTCAGGTGCTGGGCACCCGTGAGGAGCCAGCCCTGCACCTGTGTGTCCTCTTTCAGGTGAGCCAGCCCACAGCCGCGAGGACCCCAGAGGCCGGTCGGGCTCCCTGTGTGTTTGTGCAGGAGCTGGTCTGCGAGGCTGGAGGGAGAGAGTGTGCTGCCCACCTGGCTTCCAAGTGGTGCCACTGGGTGGCCCAGAGGTCCATGCTGTGCCCCGGCTTGCGGAATCCAGCTGCATTCACCACATCTCCGCATGGGGACTTGGGCACTGTGACTCAGGCAAGGGGGAGCATGCAGGGGCCCAGGTGCTACCCAGGACTCAGAGGTCAGCTGGGACCTGCCCTTTCATGCCAGACGCTCACACTTTGATCACCAGCCAGGCCTAGGGACCACACCCTTGCACGAATTTCATGCACCGTGCCTCTAGTATAATATAAAATATATATACAATAATAATATATTACTATATCATAAATCCTATCTAATAAAAGAGAAACATTGTAATTAGCCATACACCCGCTACGATTCCCATTGGCTAATCAGGGCGATATGCAAATTAACTGCCAGCCAAGATGGCGGCTGGCAGCCAGGCAGCTTGAAGCGAACAAGAGGCTTCCTTGCTTCAGTGACGGAGGAAGCTAACATTCCCCGCCTGCCTTGCCGGCCTCTGAGCTTGCAGTTTGAAACATTGTTACAAATATAGCAGCTAAC
>NW_006290306.1:7158389-7159563 GCF_000327345.1 Myotis davidii
TCCCGATCCTCCCTACTCTGTGCATGACAGGGGGCAGCGCCCCAACTCCCCAATCGGCCCTGCTCTGAGCCCGACCAGGGGCTGCACTTAGGGATTGGGCCTGCTCTCTGCCACCCAGGAGCAGGCCTAAGCTAGCAGGTCGTTATCTCCCGAGGGGTCCCAGACTGCGAGAGGGCACAGGCCAGGCTGAGGGAGCCCCACTTCCCCCCGAGTGCACAAATTTTTGTGCACCGGGCATCTAGTAAATATATAATAATATAAATGTATAAGAAGAATATATATAAGAATATGTGACCATATGTTATGTTACATATACACATACATATATAAAGCATATTTACATATGTATAAATATATATCTTATACATCATATATATGATATATGTGTATCTATACATACACACAGACGTGTGTGTGTATTTATTCATTTATGAAGAATTGTCATAACTTGGAATCTCAATATCACTTACAAAACCTGGTGAATGAGAATAATGACTTGGCACTTATGGTTGAAGGAGACCACACTACAAGCCAAATGGCAATGACTTAAGAAGTCAACCAATGGGAAGAGGTAGTGTTTTCCAAATAGAAAATGCTTTAATGTATATAACTCTACCAACCTCAGCTTCTACTCACCCACCTCTTTTCAAGGTTAAATGACTGATCTTTATGTTCATCTTCATATATTAAATGTTTTTAAATATGTCTTTATTGATTTTTAGAGAGCAAGGTAGGGAGAGAGAGGCTGCCTCCTGCCTGAGTCCTACTGGGGATCCAGTCCACAACTTGGGAATGTGCACTGACTGGGAATTGAACCAGAGACCTTTTGGTGCATGGGACAATGCTCAACCAACTGAGTCACACCAGCCAGGGCCATTAAATCAGTTTTTATGTTATTCTTCATAGTAATAATGATAACCATTCTTTGTTATCTACACTGATAAAAGAGAAACATGGTAATTGGTGTACGACCGCTACCTTTTCATTGGCTAATCAGCGAGATATGCAAATTAACTGTCAGCCAAGATGGCGGCCGGCAGCCAGGCAGCTTGAAACTAACATGAGGCTTGCTTGCCTCAGTGACGGAGGAAACCAACGTCCCCGCCTGCGGCTGCAGGCCTCTGAGCTGGCAGTTTAAGAAACTCTGTAACAAATACCACCGGACTTCAGCCAG
>NW_006290306.1:7160012-7165972 GCF_000327345.1 Myotis davidii
GCGCCAATCCCCTGATCGGCCCTGCTCTGTGCGTGACGGGGTGGCGCTGCAACCTCCCTATCGACCCTGCCTTGAGTGTGACAGGGGGCGGTGCCCCAACCCCCCAATCAGCCCTACCCTGAGCGTGACTAGGGGGGGCATCGCAACCTCCCAATCTGTTCTTTTCTGTGTATGATAGGGGGTGGCGCCCCAACTCCCCAATCGGCCCTGCTCTGAGCCCGACCAGGGGCTGCACCTAGAGAGTGGGCCTGCCCTCTGCCACCCGGGAGCAGGTCTAAGCCAGCAGGTCGTTATCTCCCGAGGGGTCCCAGACTGTGAGAGGGCACAGGCCGGGCTGAGAGACCCCCCTCCGCACCCCCTCCCGAGTGCACAAATTTTTGTGCACCGGGCCTCTAGTTACTTATAATAACAGTAGTTCTATTAAAGAACAAAAATTCAAAGAAAATGTCTAACTTCTAAATATCAGGATTGCAAATTTCCCAAAGAATCAATATAACTTTATAAAAAAGAGTTTCAGCTAAGCAGATTTTTTTCATTGAAAAATAAATGTCAAAAAGAAAAAGAAAAAGTCAAGAACTATTTTATATAGAAATAGTATTTTCACAAAATTTAACACACTATGTCTGCCACTTAAAATAGCTGAATTACTAGAATAAAAAATTCACACATTCATTTACTATTAGACTAACTAGGATTCTACAATAGAATAGCTTTATAAATAACTAGAGGCCCAGTGCATGAAATTCGTGCACTTGGGCATATGTGTGAGTGTGTGTGTGTGTGTGTGGTGGGGAGGGGGGGCTCCCTCAGCTCAGCCTGCGCCTCTTGCAGTCTGGGAGCCCTTGAGGGATGTCTAATTGATGGCAGTCAAACATCCTTAATGCTTCTGCAGAGGCGGGAAAGGCTTCTACCACTGTGGCAGTGCTCACCAGCCATAAGCCCAGCTCAGGACTTCTGACTGAACTGCACTTCCCCTGTGGGAGTGTACTGACTCCAGGGGGCAGCTCCTGCATTGAGCGTCTGCCCCCTGGTGGTCAGTGCACATCATAGTGACCAGTCATTCTGCTGTTCAATCGATTTGCATATTAGCCTTTTATTATATAGGATGTTGTTTATAATTTGGGAAATAAATAATTGTTTGAAATGCTTCAACCTAGGCCCTTTAAAAATTTTACTATATTCTTTTAATTCAAAATTTACTGTTACATGGCAAAATATGATTAGATGCTAGCTGGCTTTTGATTGCAATGCCTTAACTTCTATATTTATATTAAGTCATGTTCATAAGACACTTGAAAACCAAATGTTGTGTTGGGGTTAGCCAGGTAGGTATCAGCAACCTTAGGCAAAGCCATAGAACTTGTTCATTGAAATAGTCAACATGGTTCTCAGCACAATGTTGGCCCCAGTGAGTGCTCAATTCCTGGAATAATTATCCAATTGGTTTTAAACATAGGGGAAGAAAGCAGGTACATCCTAATGTGCTTTGGCATGTAATTTTGGAAGAAAAATTTAAATTGGGCTAATTTGAAAAGATAAAAGTGAAAATTATATAAGGCAGTTGATAGAAATTTTACACTAGTTCTCCTAGTCTATATATTTGAATTTTTACAGACAAATTTCTTAAACAATTTACACATTTTTTCATGTTCTTAGCACAAATCTATTCTTGTGTCTGTTTTAAAAATGGGAAAGTATAGGAGAAAACAATTTTTTATAAAACTATTTAGAAAATGAGTAGAAAGAATGGAAAAGCCCTTTCCTACTTAGGACAAACAAATGGGCTTTAAAAATTTGGGACCTCCAGGACTAATTAATAAATGCTTATTTCCTGGATATGGGGCATTCTGTGGCAATTACTTTTTTACATTATTAATGCAATCTGATTTAAGCTCTTCTTACATAAATACTAATCCTAGTACTATGACACAAACATTAGCCCTCTAATATTAGACACTCCTCACTGTCTTCTTTCTTTCTTCTTGGTTTCCTGGTTTCTCATCTAATCTTCATCCAATCTTAGTCTTTTTTCACTCTCCTCTTCTCTGCCTATCGTGGAAATATAAATATATTTGAATTCTACTCTAAATTGTTCCATTCTTCTCTACACATTTCCCATTAGTGATTTTATTGAATGTAATGACTTCATTTACAATGTCTAGTAATTCCCAAATTTCCAAATTAAACTGAGATTTATCTTGAGCCTTTTACCTAAAAATCTTCTTGGTTTCTGACTTATTTCATGCCCTAAACTATATTTGTCTTTCCTCAACTTTGATCTTTTTCCTGTGATTCTGATTTTTAAGAAATAGCTCCACCACCATTCAATCATTCAACACGGAAATGTGCATTATATTTTAATGTTTCTCTCCTGCAATCTCCATAGCCAACTAATCCTCCAGTGATGAGTGCATTAATTTCAAAATATTTCCAGAGTTAGTACATTTGTCCCGTCTCCTTATTGCTCATTTTAGGCAAATAGGATTCCTTTTCTGTATTACTGAAGATAATCCCTTTTTAAAATCCTTGCGGTAGACAGAATAACACCTCCCCAAAGATGTCCCTGTACTAATTCTTGGAACCTGTAAATATGTTACTTTACGTGGCAAAAGGGGATGTTGGGAGGGAGTTTAATTAAATGTATATGTTCAAACTGCCATCTTTAAGTAAAAAGTCCTTTCCTCTTCGACTTTCTTTCTTTTCCAAGATCCACAAAAATATGAGTGTCTGCCCACTTGCTCTTTTCATGGCTGGCAGATTTGAATGATCTTCTCCTTGTGTAAGGCTTAGCAGAATCAGGACAAATTTTACAGAAAAAAATGCAATTTTGAGACTGAATGACTTTGTCACAAATTAAAGATTTATGTAAAATAAAATATCAAAAATATATTTTTTGAAACATGAAGTATCCAAAACCTGTATTCCCCCAGAGAAGCTGAAACCCCAAGAGACATTTAACAGAACACAGGTTTTTAATTTAAATAAAGGAACCCTCCCTTTCCTGTAAAGAGCACATAGGTTTTCAGTTTTAAGCAGGAAATTTAAAGTCACATATCAAAACCCAATATCTGATTATAGCTGAATGTCACCCTTTCCTTAGCTCTATATTTTTGCATTCAGTAAGTATATTACTTTAATCTTTCTTCACTTTTTGGAGAAGAGCCAGACTTAAAATGCATGTTTTCAAAAGACTTGAATAGAATCTTTTCTAAAATGCAAAACATGGTTTCTTTTTTAACATCTTGTGGTGTACTTTAATATTTTTCCCTATGTCCTCATGGTTTCATTGGCTTCTCGGGAAGGGGTGGAGAAAACCAGTGCAAACACACACACACACACACACACACACACACACACACACAGAGAGAGAGAGAGAGAGAGAGAGAGAGAGCAAAATAATTATCCTTTTCTTAAATATAAATGAAATCTTCTTAAATCCTTTCCAGATTGAGTCTTGGCTCTTTCTATAGTTTTTAAAGATCAATTCATATTGTATTCAAGTAAGACATGTGCCTTTATTTTGGTCGCAATTATGAGTGTTATGAAGTCACTATTAATCTGTTTCAAGAATTCTTTTAAGAAAGGATACTTAATTTTTAAGCAGAAGTGTGTTTCATAGAAGCCTTCAATTACAAATTGTAAATTTTACAGAAAACAGAATTTGCTTTGAGACCAATCCTGAGTTACTCCTAAGGTCACTCTGCCATTTGAGCCAACAGTCCTTGGAGTAAATGATGATATGATCATTGCTACAAGAAACATGACACTTTCCAAGGAAAAAAATTCAAACCTAACTACTTGCATGCAAAGGAGAGTTAATAATTTGCCCCCCCCCAAAGCATATAGGAGAAATTAAGAGAAAAAAGATACAGAAGAAGTAGTAGGAAGGTTTTGATTATATTTTTAAAGGATAAAAATAAAGTATTATAAAGTTCTTTCCTTCAGCAGTGACCAAAATGCTGTACAATAACTTCTGAAGTTGGCATTTCACCAGACCACCACAAGAAATATTCTCTGAGTGTAGTCTAAAAATTAAAGAGGAGAAAATAAACAAGCACTACAACCAATTGAAAAATTATTTGTGAGCATTCACAGATGGCATTCATTAGATTAGGAGGCCTAATAAAGCCCTGCCTTGTATACTAGTATGTTAGTGCATAGAACTTCAATCTGCCATTTTTGTATAATTAAGAATGTAAGAGCCTGTCACGATTAGTTTGACAAGGTGATAATGAGAAAATAGTTCTGACCCATCCGTAGCTCATCTAAAATATGTTAAACAGAGTAGGAACACATCTGGACACACAGTAATTTAAGGATATAGCTATTGCATCACCTGAGTTCAATTTAAGGCCACTATCTAATGGACTTAAAATTAAACTTGGTCTCGGCTATCTAGATAACATGTTCTTCTAAGCAGTAATGTGAATATCAAAAGTTCAGTGACATGAATCGCAAAAGTTTTTGAGAGGGATCTTTGTCTGATTTTGCTAATTGTGAGTCATGAATCACAGACCTTTAAAACTGGACACGTGATAGGGCAAGCAAACTTTGGTGGTGAAAACTTGACACATTGCTTCAGCTTAGAAATCAGTAGAGATTGGGTCAGAAGTAGAATTCTGTTTCAAAGAACTGGGAATATGAGACTAAAAGGTGATCTGACCCAGTCCAAAGACATCCCTGGTGTGAGAGAATTCTTGGAAGTTATATAAGTTATGGGAGTACCATGACGAGTTGGGCAGGAACATGAGCAAATGGAGCATGTCTAGCCAGAGGACAGTGGCCAAATGAGAAGATTAGAAGCAATTAGAAAACATGAGTCAATATTGATGGATCTGGGGTAGATTAAAGGGGTTATGACAGCATCCACAAATATCTGAGAAGCTGAACATAAGCAAAGGGAATAAAACAAAACACAAAACTAGTGTTCTCTTTTTTGTGATTTGTTCTGGTTAGACCTAAAAAGGACAGACCCAGGATCAATGCAGGGTAATTAGAGGAAAATATAATTTAGTTCAAACGAGGAAGAACTTTATAACCATTTGGTTTTCCCAGAATGGCCTATCTCAGGAGAAACTATATCAATAGTTTGTAGTCCCAGTGAGAGTGTTGAAGCAAAGCTAGATAATCTAGGTAGTAATCAAGCATTGAATTTCATGATTTCCAAATCCTTCCAACCCTTAGAATTAATAAATGACCTGGCTTGGTCTGAGCATCTGGGCACATGCTGAACCCAATCATGAGGCCATGCCTGATTGATGTGTCACTATTCCACAAACCATTATTTTTTCCAGATACTTTGGCAATGGAGATTAAATACAGCTCTCATCTGATTAGTATATTTACTAAAAAACAAGTACTGCTATCCCCATTCATGAGTTGACATCTTTTTTTTTTTTAGGTATATGTCTTTATAAGTATCTCAACAGGCAATAGGTATAACCTAATTCATCTGCTATTTTTATCAGATGTAATAGGTGCCAGCTTAATAAAATGTCGAATTTGGATTTTATGAATAGCATGGAGTTTCTATTTCATTATTATGTTTTCATTTAAAACCCTAAAGAATCCTCAAAATAACTGGTTACTGGATTTTGATTTGAGCCATGGTCTAGATCAGGGGTGGGCAACCTTTTTGTGAGTGCGTGCCAAAACCAGCAAAATCTCTGACTCAAAATTCTTCTGCGTGCCAAGAATTTTTTGAGAAAATGTTATGCCTACTTGATATCTCTTAAGGTATACGTATGTGAAGAACCTTGAAGAAATAATAAAATTCATTCGAGCGACAAAAACACAGTATATGATGATGAAAAATACATTTATTTGTTAATGTATACATGTACACTGGTAGTCCGACAGAAAACTTTATGACTCCGTTTGATATTATCAGTGGAACTTTTGCTGCTGCATCACTGATGACAGAGATTTTACATCAGGTTTATATTTCGTGACCTTACGAG
>NW_006290306.1:7166013-7171557 GCF_000327345.1 Myotis davidii
GCTATGTGCAAATAAACTCATTTCAGGAGCAGAAGAATCCTTGGTCATTTCTTAATATCAAAATTTATGCAGGTTTCTCTTTTGAATATCTTCTACCTTTAAAGACGCAATCATATAAAGTTTCTTAATTTCCACACAAGATATATTCTTTGTTTCAACCAACTCTCAATGGAGGGGCAACTAGGACAACACCATCTCCCCGGACAAAAAGCACTGGAATATTCCGTTTTGTTGATTTATATATCTCTTCATATGTTTCTTCATCAATTTCTATAGTAGTCACAGTTTCTTCCATATCTCCCAATATCATATTTAAATGTTGATCATAAGCATGTAATCTACCTCTAAGCTCTCTGTCATTTCTCATTTTCACATAAATTAGCTCATCCAGGCTGAGCCTGATAAGATCCAGGGGCTCTTCTACAGTGTTGGTAGTTTGTTGCTGGTCCACGTCATCCACCATGTTTCTAAAATTATTTATTTATCTAAGATGAACCTACGCTGAATTTATCTGAAAAATAAACAAGTCGGGGGGCAGGAGGGAGGGGGGTAAGAGATCAATCGAAGGACTTGTATGCATGCATATAAGCATAACCAATGGACTTAAGACATTGGGGGGTAGGAGAGGCCAGGGGATTGTCAAGGGCGGGGGGAAAAAAAAGGACACATATGTAATACCCTTTGTAATACTTTAAGCAATAAAACAATAAAAAAATTGTAAATGGAAGATTATAAGAGAGGGTTTCATGTGCCAGCAAAAGTTACTGGCGTGCCATGTTTGGCATGCGTGCCAAGGGTTGCCCACCCATGGTCTATGTTGAGTTATACTCTAGTACTCAATATCCCATTCCTATATCACATGCTACATCCAGCATAGGATGTTCTTTTGAGGCTGGTAGGGGAACGAATATTTGGTTTACTTAGGAAGGAGGCTAATACAAGCATCTGATCTTACATGGATTACCTGCCTAGATTTTTAAGCCGAGGTAACCCATCCATAACCACATGGCTGCCACCAGTAAGGGAATGGTTGTCTATTGCCATCCAGATAAAGGCCTTAAATCTTCTTGCTTCATTTCAGCTTCCACCCCACCCTCTCACATTCTATTCCTGCTCTTAGAGGATTACTTACTTTTAGTGTTATCTAGTGATTCAGGACCTTCATTTGCAATTTGGTTTTAACTACAAATATTTTTCAGGGTCAGAGTCTGTACCCAGCCTCTGGTGCTTTTGACCTGGTTACTCACCTACTTGATCATTACTTAGTTTGAGTCACCATCCCATTTAACCAGTCCTTGGTACTGGCACATTCATGTGTATCTACTTCTTGCCTTAAATATTCATGGAGATGGACAGATAGTCGTCTCTTTAAAAATTGGCAAAGTTCAGAAATAGTGCTTCTAAATACCAAATAATAACAGGTCTCTTGTGCACAATAGGGATTCCTATAACAGGCTGATGGCTCTGGGTCCCTTTTATTTGAGTTCAATTCCCTGGGTTCCATCAAGGGTCCCCTTGCATCAGATAGATGTTTTACTCTATAATATTTTGGCAACTTTCACCAAACTTTGACTGCGTTTCTAGAGAATATAAATAAGAACAATGATTAAGTGTGGCACCAATGTGGCCACTTATCTTAGTTAAGCACCCAAAGTAGTGGTGCTTTTTTTGGGCCATTTCTCTGACCAAACTAACAGGTTCATGAGAAAAGTCTAACTGCGTACCATTTTATTTGAAAGTCTATCAGACAAATGCTTGAGAACAATATCCTCCTAGCAGAAATAATTTAAGATTGAGATAAAAAACAGAATTCTATGAAAATTAAAGTAAATTCAGAAAGCTTAATTTAAACATGTAGACTGGTTATGGAGAAATTCACACACACACACACACACACACACACACACACACACGGCAGTTAAAAATTAAAGATAAATAACATAGAACATACTTCAGTACCATGCCATATAGTGGATAAATTTGGTTTTGGACAGGTTTAGAGAGTTCTCTAACCTTCTTTCTCCTAAATTTCCAATTAAAATATGAGCACGGGGAGTAGGAGAATGTGTTTGTTTACACTTGGCAAAAACCAATTTCCTGTTTCTAAGAAAAAAAAAAAGCTTTTTTGGACTTCAAATAGCTCTTGCAAAACAATATTTTGATGATCTAAGTGTAAATGAATCAGAAACATATGGATTGGATTTTCATTGAGATACACATGGATTTAAACATACGCTGAAGAGAATGCCTGGTAAGTTATACTTGGAATTGATGAAAACCAAAATGTGGTATATTTTTCAAAATTTATTTTAAGATACCTTATGTCCCATCCACCAGCCCAAACACTGGAGGTGGTTCATTCTCTTTTTTTTAGGAAATCTTTTTTGAAAGGTGGAAGTTATTTGTTCTTTAGTAGAAAGGAGTTAAGTTTTAACATGCAGGCTTCTAAGTGATTTCTGTCACGCACATCTACCTATCAGAAAAAGGAAAAAAAAAAACACCTCAGGGACACTGACACAAATACATATTCATTTTTAATAATTTTCTTTGCCTTGCTTCTTTCCATTTCATTTCTCTGACTTCAGAAAAGAAGTGTCTAAGAACAAGAGGACAGAGCATGAAATCTCGTTTTGTTAAAACATGCAGGCCTAGCCATATCTATCTTTGCATCTCATAAAACTGGCTCCACATTAGCACTAAAATGTTTTGTTTAAAGTGAATAATCACACATCGTCCTCTATCCTTGGTGATTTTAAAACTGTACTGGGAACCATAATGATAGATGTTATGATACTAAAAAATTAGGAGTATAATTTTTTATCCATAGAAGAAATGATTACATGATTATTGCTATTTACGTAGCCTAATCTTTTCAGGATCTCTGGGGTTTGTGGAACAATGGTATGATATATCTCTCTTAGCCATTCCCCAACAAACTTGCATTCAATGTTGTTAGGGGCTGAATTGTGTCTACCTGAACTTCATATGTTATAGTACTGACCCCCCAGAACCACAGAATGTGACTACATTTAGAGATGGAATAGGGCCTTTAAGAGGTAGTTAAATTATAATGAGGTCATTAGGGTGAATCCTAATCCAAGATGACTGGTGTCTTTATAAGAATATGGGATTAAGACAAACTCATAGAAAAAGAACCATGAAAAGACACAGGGAGAAGACAGCTGTCTGTAAGTCTCAGAAGAAACCAACCATGACAATACCTTGACTTTGGACTTTTAGCATCCAGGATTGTGAGAAAATAAATTTCTGTTTTTTAAGCCATCCAGTGTGTGGTACTTTGTTATGGCAGCCCTAGCACACTGGTCCAGTTATAAAGATGTTTGCTCTCCATCATTTACAAATCATTATGACCATTAACTACAGGCCAGAGTCTAGTGCTTTCTTCTCTTGAACCTGGAAGATGTCCTGGTAATACCTAAGCTTTTGATCATGATAGCTGTAATCAGACTTAAATGCTGAGGCCTCTGGGGTCAACAACACATGCAAAGAAATGTACGTAAGCCAACACATATGTCCAGTCTTCCAGTTCCTCAGCTGATCTTTTCTTGGCATCCCTCTGGCTATAGCTGAATCCTATCCCTTTCTCTGCCCAGATTCAATTATTTGCCCATTTCCTTTGGGCTCAGTTTATATTTGACTGGTGATATTTATTCCTTTCTGTCAAAGTTAGGACTCTACTCCTAGCTTCTTTACTCAGGTATAGTCTGATATCTATATTCTGACCTCACAGTGAAGTACTGGCTTCATCATAAGTTGGATGCCCATCTGATTGTATTAACCAAGAACATGGTAGCTTACTTGCCATGTGGTGGCTTAACTGCCACACTTTGTAGGCACATCTTCCTCCTCTTCCTTTATTAGTTTGCCTGTGTCTGCCCATTCAGACCTGCTGTCTTTACTGATCTGGGTTTCCCTGCCAGAAGATTGCCACCTACTACGTACAATGACCTACATTGGCTCTGGTATCAGACTGCCTGGGTTCTTTTTCTGACCCCTTTTACAATAACAGTGGGCCAAGTGTCCTACATCTGGAAAGGGGGGTAATCATAGTCTCTTTCATAGGGCTGTTGGGGGATTTGGATCAGATGATATATGTAAAAGGATTTGAATAGGGCTCAGCATATTGTCAAGGATGAAAATGGCTGCTCAAAGATGTAAAATCATATTTATTTGATCAATTACAACGACCCTAAAAAGAAAGAATTATTTATATTTTGTGCAGAGGAAAAGACTGTGCAGAATCAGAGTGAATTTAAAACCCACCGTTTTTCATGCACTTTCCAGCATGGTTCTACTGAAGAAGAAACAGCCAAGAGAAATGAGCCAAATATAATGACTCACTGTTACCCAAATATAACATGTCTTCATGAGGAGCCATTGAGGAAGGCCCACTTTGGAAAGGGGATTAACATAATTATAACCAAGAATATGGAGAAGCTTTTATGTCTTTCTTAAAAAGAGAGTTGGACCAAGTCCCCTATAGTTAAAAGTAAACTTATTATATGTTCTGGAGGTCCAATTCCTAATCTGACTAACAGGTCTGAAAAAAGGCATCCATATTCATATTATACACTGAGTAAATTGGCCAGGAAACTGAGGACATGCTGGAGACTTTGAGTCTTCTTGAGTTGGGTGATCTCATGATAGCAGCGTTTGGAGAGATGCATTAATATACTTTCATTTTATAGCTGAGAAACTTAAAACTGAGGAGCATGAGAGTATATTCAATCATCGAGTTCCCAAGAAAACCTTGTTTGGGGTTCATTCTTCTTCATTCATGCTTCTTGTCTCATCTCATTGTATTTTGGCTGAACACAGTATGATTTCTGTTGGGAGTTGGGGTGGGGCAATAACCCACAGATAATGTAAGGAGGAGTTGATTCTCCATGGGGTTTATGTAATTGGAATTGTGCCTTCATGTAATTTTTTTTGTACTGTTATGTCATTTGTTTTACAAAATCATTTGGAAACTCAGACAAAGACATGCAGTGTTATATCACATGAGGCCATAAGATATGAAGGACTATCTTCTTGTGAGCCAAGTGCAGGAAAATATATAAAGTTGCTTTTAAAGTCTTCCTCATTTATTTTCACCTTCTCTTCTAACTTATTTTAACTGTCCTCTATAATTATAAGTAGCATGGTTAACAGTAACTCCCATACAGTTTTCTAAGAAAGACACTGCCACAGTGCAAAAAAAGAAATACTCCTTGTGTTGGGCTATCATCATTATATTCTAAATAAGACTAAAATAAGAAGTAGTCCCAGGAAGGTATGTGTGGATCTCTCTGTGGGTGCTGTGTGGGATTGAAGGGGAAGGGGGCCATAACAGCACCGAGAGAAAAAAATAGAAACTTAACTAAGTGTATGCTTATTCAAAGGGATTGACTACACTGACTTCAGTATTGTACATGTGAAGGTTGCAGGAACTTGTACTAACTATTTAAGCTTCAGCTCAAAGTTACCCTGCAAAGAGTCTGTCCCTGAGTCCCTCAGCTAAAATAACCCTGCATGTCCAACCAA
>NW_006290306.1:7171618-7186346 GCF_000327345.1 Myotis davidii
CACTTATCATTACCTGCAAGTGCTTTGTGTGTCTGAATACTTATTACCTGACTCTCCCAACTAGAATGTCTGCTGCATGATCTAGGGACTCAGTTCATCATATTCATCACCGGGTCCTCAACACTTAGAATACTGTCTGCTACAAATAAATAATTGATGCGAACAGTTTTTTTATTCTATTAATATGATTCACCATTGAAATTAATGCTCAGTCTGTAAATTAAAGAATAGATTGCATAAAATCTGTGGCTTCTTACTTATATGTGTCTATCCACTTATTTCTTTCTTTTGTGTGTTCTTTCTTTTTAAAAAAATATACTTTATTGGTTTTTTACAGAGAGGAAGGGAGAGGGATAGAGAGTTAGAAACATCGATGAGAGAGAAACATCAATCAGCTGCCTCCTGCACACCCCCTACTGCGGCTGTGCCCACAACCAAGGTACATGCCCTTGACCAGAATCGAATCTGCGACCCTTCAGTCTGCAGACTGAGGCTCTATCCACTGAGCCAAATTGATTAGGGCTTTTGTGTGTTCTTTCACCAAACATTTACACAGCTCTTATTGTGTACCACATGCAGTACTTTTGAAAGAGAGACGATAATATGTAAGATACAGCTGTGAGCTCAGAAGTAGGGCTGTATTCACTACATAACTAACAAGGAAAAAGTTAACAGAAAATGTATGCACCTTGTAAAAGTTCTTTTCAAGTAGGCTGCCCTCTTAGTCACTACCCAAACATGTGAGAGGGCAATCTTTTACATATAAAATAAAGTTACTTCTGAAAACATACACTATCTTGAGTATAGTTTGAAGTTCTAGGCTAACAATAACTTTCATAGACTGAAAGTGGAGTATCAGACCAGATATAGTCCATTCATGCTCTTCAATGCTACTGCCTTCCAAGGAGAAACAAATTCACATGGCAAGAAATTTGGGTAGAAAAGTTGGATGAAGTTAATGGTATATTACTCAGAAAAGTTTTGCAGTATCGAAGATACTTCCTGTTATTTGAAAAATTACTCATATTAATGTTTATATTTTAAAAATAACATTTCATGAAACCCAAAATACTATTTCCTAAAATAGGAAATAAATGTAATGGGTTGAATTGCATTCCTGAAAAAGAAAAAGTTTGATTCTGGTACCTCAGAAGATGACCTTATTTGCAGATAGGATCTTACTTAGAAGTAATTGAGTTAAAATGAGGTCATTAGGGTGGACCCCAAAAAAGGGAAAATTTGGACAAAGAGACATGTACACGGAGACAACACCATGTGAAGACTGGAGTCATGTTTCTATGAGCCACAGAACTAACAGAAGTTGAGAGTGGCTAGTTAACAATTCTTCTCTAGAGCCTTCATAGGAAGACAGCCCTACCTCCACCTTGATCTTAAACTTCAGCCTCCAGAACTGTGAAACAATAAAATACTCTTTAAGCCCCCCCCATTCATATACACAAATTCTATTTATTAAAAAACAAAAAGGTGGTACTTTCTTAACCCTTTGTTTCCCCATATTTAAACAAGTATGTCATAGAATAATTGGACTCAGATAAAGGTAAATAAGACAAATATTATTTAAAATTTTACCTTAAGTCCTACAAACTGCCAATAATCTATCTTAATATATTATTGTATATCTTTCCAAATACTCCTCCAAAATTTATAACGAAAATATTTTATTACCAAATAGGATTAGGTCATATTCTTTTAAAACCCGCTTTTATAATGAATATGTCAAAGAAATATGTGTGTACCATCATCTTTATACTTTCATGGCATTTTTTCAATACGAATCTGTTATTTTTTCACTCATTTTGGTTAGTCAGGTGTATTCAGCTTCCTTTTTTTTTTTAGTTGTTATAAACTAGGTTCAAAAACAACAACTTGTACACATACATCTGTATTCTTATACAATGTAAATCCTAAAAATTGATTTTAAAAATATTTTTATGGATTTCAGAGAGGAAGGTAGAGGGAGAGATAGAAACATCAATGATGACAGAGAATCCTTGATCGGCTGCCTCCTGCATGCCCCACACTGGGGATCGAGCTCACAATCCACACATGTTCTCTGACCTGCTTCATAGGTCAATGATCAACCCCTGAGCAATACCAGCTGGGCTAAAAATGAATTTTTGGAAGTGAAGTTAATGGATCAACAGAACAAAACAGAAGTTCCAGAACTCCCTCAACACATTGACCCACAAAAACACATACACATATTCAAAAGATTGTCTATATGCATATTCAGTGAGGCATTTTTATAGTAGCAAAAATTGCTAAAATAGAAGATATTCAATAATAGTCTATTGCTTTACTAAATAAGGCTACATTAAAGTTCCTGTTGCAGAAATTCATTTGAGATGCTCATGATGTTCTAAGAGCAAAATCAGGCTACAAAAGAAGCATTTTTATCCACTGTGAATAATTTTTCTTGGGGAAGCTTTATTTTATTTACTGTGCTTTTTTGTTTGCGACAGTTGCATGGACATTTACTGGTTATATAAATATCCTCTCTCCTCCGTTAACAGTTCCATTTACTCTAAAGTTTTAAAAAAGTGAATATATGATTACAAATGTGGTAATAACAATAAGTGAAAAAAAGGTACTATGGAGATAATATTGGTGGGCACTACTCTAGATTGGGTAGTGAGACAAGATACCTTAAAGAAGTGGCATTTAAATTGAGATAGGAAGATAGGAATGTAAGGATCAAACCCCCGAGCGAACTGTGGTGAGGAGAGAATTCCATGTATGAAGAGCAGCATATGTGAAGGTCCCGAGGCGGGAAGAGCTTGGATCCTCTCAGAATTGGAAAGCAGGTCAACATGGCTGAGAGGAGATAAGTCTGAAGACTTAGGAAGGGCCCTGACCATGGACCACTGGATCATTTTTAGTAAAAACTGATAGCCTTGAAAACAAGTCATCATCTGATTTCAACGTGTGTTTGGTTTCTTCCCCACCAATTTTACAGCCTCTGTCCCTTTTCATGTCTTTCAGATGACTCTGCCTTTATTACTGCAGAATGGTGGCCTGGTCTTAGATCTTTCATGGGCCTGTTATTTTACCTGAATTAGTAACTAAATGCTGATTATGCCTAAAGGAGTGTTGCTATATAAACAATGATATTTTCATTGATCTGTTGCCAGATATGATTTGGAAAGTTGAGGGAGGACGTTGAAGAGAATATGAGTGGCTGAGAAAGAAATGCTGCAGGCCAAAAACACCACTTCCTGAATTTCATAACATATGGTAAAAGTTGGTATGATGTTTATTTCAATAAAATGTGAGCCAGACTTAAGTTGCTTCTGAATAATATATGAAGAAAGGCAATCTGTTGTTCAGTATATAAAGTGAAATGACAGATTTTTGGGGAGACTCATCAACATTAGAATGCAGAATTCATAGTGCTGAAATTTCCTATCAGGTTAACATTCTCAAGGGAAAATTCCCAACAGTAACAACACACCTATAATGAAACACCTAAAAAAAGTCAAGAAGTGTTCAAACTTGTGCACAAATATCTTATGATTTAATCAAAAGTAGATGATGCCAGAACTACATTAATAATAAATATGTACTTGACATGAAATGTTCTAACGTATCTCATGAATGATAGTGCATGTAATGCCTAGTTTATGCGTATCCAAAATAAGAATTTACACTACACATTCTTTTGTTTTGGGACATTGAAAAAAAAGTAAACCTTTTTTAAGTTTTACCTCCTTTACAATAATTCTGTATAAATAGTACTTTATATTCCTGTAATTTGGTCTAACTAAATTGTAAAATGATCACAAGAGATCCAAGAACATTTACTATACCACATGAGTGCTGAAAAAAAACCCATTAAAGTAACAGTTATTCTAAAAATATTAGAAAATATGTAAGAGGGTGAGGATTGATTTCAACTTAACACCATATAAACAAGGAAAGGAGAGTTGCTTTTACTATAGTCTGAAGTTAAACTCTATAAACACTACCCAGTAGATAAAAGAGTCACTTAATATCCAGGCAAAGTAGCATCAACATTTGACATGAAGAGTTCTTTCCCAATTTTGAACTTAACTAGAAAATTCTTGATTTTCTTCCAAAGTAACTCTATCTTTCTTTTTTTTTTTTACTCTATTTGTCTCTATTGGACACATACAAACAGAGTCATTTTAAAAAGAAAAATAAAGCTCTTGTGTATAACATATTAGTAATGACAGAGGTACATTGTGAGCACCTCAAAGTTAAAAGCGTTAGAGTACAGCCTCCTATACTCTTTGTTAGGTAAGTGTTTCTGCTATTCTGACAAAAATTGGGTACCATAATTTGCAAAATGTCTAAGAAGAAAAGTAAATAAATTGATCAATGAGTAGTTGAGGACTGATGTATACAAATTGTCTTGAACTCTAAGAATACTTAAAATTTGACTACTTTCAGCTTCTAATGAGCTCTTACTGCCTTTGCAACTTTATTTATATGTCTTGTAAGATCTGAAACTTCTGTATATTGACACGTTTTGAAAAAAATCAAAGTTTATTAAATATAAGAATTAAACAATAAACTGCAGGTAGGAGATGTATGTATTGTGATTGTGATGCATATTGCTGTAAGCTAAGTAAAGATTTCCAAAGAGCTATTGCTATGTCATTGATGAATTGGTTTTAATTTGTAAGATATATGTTTGTGAGTTCACACATGCATGTACATATATTTATATTACATTCACATATATTCATATTATATATATACACACACACAATAAAGGTAAGCTCTTCATCTACAGTAAATTCTAGCCAGCCAAGACATATAGTTATATCTTTATCCTGAAGAAATAGTGAATTAGAAGAGCCAGCCTATCCTATATAATAAAAGCCTAATATGCTAAGTGTCAGGTCATCCATTCAACCAAAGTGTACTATGCTAATGATATGCTAAGGCCACACAACCACTTGCTATGATGTGCACTGACCACCAGGGGGCAGATGCTCCAACTGGCACCAGGGGGCATACAGTTGACTGGTCAACTAGTCACTATGACTTGCACTAACCACCACAGGGCAGACACTCTGACCGGTAGGTTAGCTTGCTGCCGGGGTCTGGCTCATCGGGACTGAGAGAGATAGACCAGACATGCCCTGGAGCCCTCCTGTGGTCCCTCCCCAGCTGGCCAACCTCCCACATCCCGCCCGGCCCCAATCGTTCACCAGTGGGGTCCTTAGGCCTGGCCTGCACCCTCTTGCAATACAGCCTGGGGGACCCCTGCCCTAGTGCACAAATTTGTGCACTAGGCCTCTAGTTAGTAGATAAATGATTCCTTAATACAGTTTGGAATAAAACACAAGAGTCCTTGCCTTCAAGAGATTGATAAGTTATAGAAAGTAAGCTACATACTAGCTTCCCCGGTAGGCATTCATACTAAATCATTTAATAGGATTTTTATTCTCAAAGCAATCATGTTTGTTCCTTAAAAATTTGGCCTTATTTTCCCTTGTTCTCCTTAAGAAATATTCACTATTTGATATGCATGGTAGACAGGGAGATTTGCTGATTATATTTGCTTCAGAGAAGGAATATTGCCTGTGGCTGGCAGTGCTGACCATAAACAGCCTCTAGCACTCGGCTCCTTCAGGGTCTTCCTCAGCAATAGGAGCTGCATGAGGACATGCTTTCCTTGGGGTAGTCAAAATCCAGGAACTGACCTCTGGGGGGTGCCAAAGGCCAGTCATTTTGACTCACCAAGGGACTATCCTGACCTACCATCTGTAGAGCTCCCTCTGCATTTGCCCAAAGCTTGGCTGGACTTGCTTCAAAGTTTGATTTCTCTCTTTGCCCAATCCTAGTCCTAGCACCTCCATTCCTCAAGTGTCAACATCTGATAAATATCCTCCACCCCAAACTCTGCTCAGTGTTTGCTTCTAAACATTATAATCCATAACAGTATAAAAATCAAAGGAGGAAAATGGTTATAAAATTGGAAACAAATTAGTTTCTCTTACCATTTGGTTTTCTTTGTTTAATACTATTAGGATGTAGATTAATTTATTTCAAGTCTATATCATCTTTCCAGCTGCTTATTTCTTTGAAGCAACACAACTGAGTCTAACTTCTATCAGCTTCTGTAGACCCAGGTGCAAGTTTAAAAGTGGTATTTTAGACCCCATTGCTATTGTAATCTCTCCTCCAATGAATCAGAATCATGGGTGTTGGGTATGTCCTCTGTGGCAGGCAAGTGGGCTCTGCTGGCATATGAGGTATTATCTTCTTTGAAATATTCCAACAAGATCAAAGGTAGTTCAGATCTTCACTTTATACCACAGATTATGAGTGACCCAAGATACATTTTATGTGTGTTTAGTCATATAGTGAGTCAGTGTTTTAGTCAGGGGCAGAGTCAATAAGTTGGGGTTCCTTGCTCACGATGTCAAACCTTCAAATTCTCTTTCCAGAGAGAATATACATGCATTTTTGGTTTTGCTTGTACATTTTTGTATGTTTTTCTCACTACCACTAGACAAATATGTTAATTGCATTAAAAAATAAATTTAAAAACTTTGGCAAGCTAAAATTGAGAACATGGCATCAAAGGGATGTCCGTCTCCTGCACTGTTAGAGGTAAAATTGGTATTTTATAGCTGAGAAAAGAAACAGGGAGATGAAGTGGTTCCTCCCAGATAAAAAGCCAATTGGGTGGCAAAGTTTGGATTACAATTCAAATATAGTGTCTAATGTTTAACCACATCATGCTGCATTTCATTCAGACTTTCTTGGTTGACTAGTATTGATGTAAGCAAAGAGAAAAACCTCTTCAAAACTCAACATGTTAATATTATTTATTGAGCACCTACTATGTGCCTAGTACTCTTTTAGAAAATTATATAAATAGTGAATCAGACAGACAAGTGTTTGTTGTGAAGAAGTTTACTTTCTGGCAAAGATTAATTTTCTTTTCTGCTAAAAATCACTTATAACATATTGATAATAAAATAAGGGCTTGAACACATAAAGTAATGAAAAAGACAGCATTGGCTGCCCTTATTGTGGTTTAACCTGGAGTGGCATTTCCCTCTTGGTATTGGCTCTCTCAAGTTAGGACAAGGACTTGTTACCAAATATGTTAGCAACAGTCACAGCAACCCTGATTACCTTTTTTGGTAACTGTAAGATGTGGACCATTCTGTTACAAAGAGAATATTGGAAGGATGGCTATGGACAGGACAAATTTTTTTCCTAAATTAATGTTACATTTGCATTGTAATGTTAGTTGAGCCATTTATTCTTTGTTTGCAAAAGACTTAGTAGGTAAGTTTTCAGAAGAGCAGTTGTTCAATTCCTAGTTCCTAATGCATTGTCAAGGGTGAGCAGTGCTCAGTTAAGGAGATTCAAGGAATCATGGACTTCACTGAAAACAGAGTATAATAGGTCTTCAAAAAGTGATTTTTGGACAGATTTTACCATTCACATTTTATTGAACCCTGTGTATTTCTTTCATATCACATGGCACAATTAGAATTAATCACATGTGGATACTTTTAAAAAATATTTTTCTTAATTGAGCATGTTTAAAGTAATTGACAGCAAGGACTCAGAACCCAGTCTATTAAAGGTTATAACACTGCTTCCATTACCAACTAGAAGTGTAGCCTTGAACACATTATTAAACTCCTTTGGCCAATTTATTGTGTGTAAAATAAGAAGACTAACATCTTACTCATAGAGTTATGAGTTCTAGATAAGTTAATATTTACAAAGTACATAGAACAGTGCTTGGCATATAGCAAGAATTAAATAACTACTTATAAAATGAATAAAAATAAAATATTTATTTTCTAGTAGTAATAGAAAGAGGAAACACTTCTTTAGTTACTTTTTTTCTCATTAGCTGTAGTTGCATGTTGAGTTAGTCAGTAAATTATTATTATTTAATGAATAAAAAGATGAAATGTTTGAAGCCAAAAATATAATAAAGATCTACTCAAGATCATACATTTTAGTGCTATCGATTCGTTACTGGTATCACAGGGCTAGTACTACTACTGATTCAGTATGCCTTCCTTGGTGCTGTACAAACACCACTTCATTTGACATTACAGAAGCCCTAAAATGTAAGGATCAAATCTCATCTCACAGATTAAGCAATTGAGGTTGCAAAAGGTTAAGTAACTTATCTAAAATCACAGCAATAGTTGGAGCAGAGCCTATGATCAAATCCAGGTCATTCAGATGCAAAGTCTGCATGCTTTCCATGCTATACAGTCTTACCTCAAGAGGGTGCTTAGTGATATCAGGTAGGGAAGACTGAAGTCACTAGGGGGACTTGCTGGGGCATAAGAAAAGCAAAATTATTTGATATATAAAAACTGATCTTTCCTCCTAAGCAAACATCAAGCCCAGTCATTTTAGCAATATTTCACATGACTTGCTGACATCTTTTACTGATGTCAGTTAGTTGCAAAACTAGAATCTAAGTTTGAAGTCATCTGTAGTTCAGTTTGTTAAATATACTTAAGTAAACTATTAATATTGATAAAGTTCAAGATTAATAAAAAAATGCATAGAAGGTAGTTTCCCAATGAGAAATTTAAGAGAGAACCACTTTAATGTTGCACAAATAGAATAAAACCAAGTAAAAAAGCATTACATCCTTAGACATAAACCATGATGTATAAATCATAATTCATAAGCCATATATGCTCAGATTTATAAATTTGGAAAGAGAGAATGAGCAGAAGAACCTGGACAAGTGTTGGAAATGATACAAAACTACCCAAGAAATCCCATGATAAGGCTAATAATCACTGTGTCTGGAGAACTCAAGTAGCAAAATTTTGGGAATTGACTTGCATGAACACATTTTATCTGTTCTTCCTGATCTAAGCCTGTGTACTGTTACATTTCATTTCACTCTAATGTCTTGTAATGGGATTATAGTAGGACATATAGAGCTGAGTAATAACTATGATGCAACATAATCAAAGTATTGCTCCTAAAAAGCACAAGAAAGCTGCTCATATTTCTAACCAAGACCCAGGACATAGACACAGAAGGATTTTGAGAAAGAACAATGTGGTAGCTATGGCTGCCACCTGGCCTATAGTATCACCTCATTAAATAGCTCTTATCTGATCTTCATCATTCCATAAAGTATCTCCAAGCAAAAAATTCATGTATAGCTGATCACATCTGGAGTCTGAAGCATTCTCCTCTGTTTAAAAACATCATTTTGAATTATTTTCAGGGGACAATCATTCCTTAAAATCTAAAGCAAACCAGAGACAGTACCAGGAACAAAACCCAAATCCTTCTTCCTTGTTTGTCTTACTTGTAACTGGATCTACTTTTTGTCTTATTTGCGACTTGCTGTGTCTGCTTAGCTTCCATGTAGAAGCTGTACATGTACAGCTCACTGACTAGAGTACCGAAACACATTTTGTGTTATTGTTGTACAAAAACAACTCTACACAGTAACTGAATGGCAAGAAGTCAAACTTTTAAATATACTTATAGCAATTGACCAAGCATTTCTGTGGTTTTACAAAGTTACACCCTCATTTATTCATAAGTACTCTTATAAGTCTTTGAAATAAAAACATGTTCTATAGAGAGGCAATGGGTGATATAGTAAAAGGCCTGAGACTGATCTAGAAAATGGGATTTTTAGTTTCACCTATTTCAGTCATTGTTTCTGAAAATTAACTGGACGGCTGTGGAATTTAACTGATCTCAGTTTCTTCAGCCATAAAAATGGGGAGGTAAACTAGATGACCCTAAAGGACATTTTCCAGGTTTTGCTTCCCATAAAAATAAAGCAAGCAAATGAAATATGTGTTTAAAGCTGATAAATGGAACATTGACTCCACTTGCAAATGACCCAGAACTTGTAATAAAAAACATAGAGAAGATAAACAGACTTAGGGAGGCAAAGGCAAGTGGAAATGGCAGCTGTAATAGAGATATTCTAATTAGGAAACCATCAGGGACTAACCCTTTCTTCTATCCAAAAGCATTTTGTCAGAGTACTTTTTTTCAATCCACACCCGAGGACATGCTTAGAGAGAGGAAAGGAGGGAGGAAGAGAGACAGAAAAGAGAGAGAAACATCAATGTGAGAGAGAAGCATTGATTGGGTGCCTTCCATATGTGCCTGGACCAGGAATCAAACCCTCAACCCAGGTATGTACCCTGAATAGGAATTGAACCAGCAACCTTTTGGTGCATGGGACAACACCCAACCAACTGAGCCCCCCAGGCTGGGCTTGTCAAAGTATTTAAAGATCTTTTCTAACAACAAACTTAGGATGTAGGAGCTGACCCATTTTACATAGGAGGAGAGCATTCCTTAACACGTTTAAGGCATCTTTGGAAAGACAGATTTAAACCAAGGTCTGTCAAGTCTAAACACAAAAGATGGTTCCTGGAAGGCTGACATATATTCCAAAAAAGCTCCCCCCCGCAAAAAAAAAACAAGCCAAATCAATCAAATAAGACAGAGCCTAACTCACAATTGTGTCAAAAACCAGCAAGACCCTCTTTCACAGAAAAAAAAAAAAAGGAATAAAGAGAATGCATACTTAAGTCTTTTGGAAACGCTTCTGAGCAAACAAAAGTACGTGTGAGCTCTCTATGTCTGAGGAGTGCGGCCACGGTGGAATGCTGTGGCAATATAAATTACAGAGAAGATGCGTGGCTTTTCATCTTGTGCCCTCACCCGCAGATGTCTGTGGGATGAAAGCAGAAGTCAGTGCCAGCCCCCCAAGTCCTGCAGTTCTGACACCCTGTAATCGTTTGCTAGATTCATAACCTCCCTCTTCGTCCACCCGCCCTCCTCTCAGGGCCGCTTTATCGTACACATTTCACTTGGAAAAAAAGAAAACTCATGAAGTCACAGCACAATTAATTTTGCCTCGAGAATTTCACAATATCCTTTGAGATCACAATAACCTAGAGGATATTGTGCAATTGGAGCTGGGAATTTCTTGCCTAAGTTTGATTTTTGTTGGGGGGAAAAAGCGGGTGAAAGTGGGGGAACTGATCTTAAAATAATTGAGTTGGCCTGAAGGGGACAGGAGTGAATTTAACAGTGATTAGTAACCTTGGTAAGAACTTATCTCCTCCAAGGTATCATTTTTAATATTCATATCTTCTTACAGTATTTTTCCAGGAAGTGTGCTTTTGTTTGCCCTGAAAAAGTATCATGCTAGTTTGTGTGTGTTTTTTAATGCTGGGACATGCCTTCTGAACACTACCCTGACTCATCATTGTTAATTTAAAATAATATAAATAAGTAAATAAATGATTCAATAAATGAGATGAGTAAGAAGAAAAGGGTGTTGGGCCAGCCAACCTAGTCCTACATTTTAATTAAAAAGCCTGCCTCACCACCATCAATACATTTTCAAGTGACCTGTCAGGAACAGTTCTAATTGCAAGCATGTCATTCACTCTTTCATAATAAATTGGCAGATTATGCTAATATTAGAAAAGGAAGCTATCAACTTCATGTGTGCCAGAGAAGCGATGCCATTGATTTCATAATTTATGATATGTGCTTGGAAGAGAAAGATAGCTAAAGACAGGGTTTCACAAACAGAATAAAATGTTACAGTAGGATAATCAATTAGATATAGTTGACAAATAGGTGGAGAAAACCATTACAAATTTGTATGCTTTCCTAACAGACACTCATAGATCCAGTGTCACATTATAGCATTTGAATCCTTTCACAGAGGGCCTATGATAATAGCAGATACATGTGAATTATTAAGATTAGTAATTGGCATTTTCTTACAAGTTTTTGACTGAAAAAGTCATAAAGATTCACTTGATTGGGGGTCAAATTTTCTCTCTTCTAGAGATAAAGAAAACAATATAAAATAGAGTAATGTTAATTTTACCAATGACATTTTAAAAGTCACTGTGTGGCTTCTTGTGTTCTGTTCCTATATGATCTTTTATGGAAAAATCACTTAGGTTATTTCACATTCTTATAAAAATGACGATTTGCAATGGCAGTGGAAATTTGGAGGCTCAAGGAAAATCTGCAGTAGATTTATAGTCAGATAGGACAACAAGACTATAGCTTAATATGCATAGGTAAGTACACATTATACCTTACATTGATAGCCAAATAAAGTTGTTTGTCTTCAGTTAAAAGATTAGATTTTACCCTGAAATTTACTCTCAAAACATGTGAATAAACTTTGCATAAAACTGAAAAAATAAAGCATGATGAGCAAAAAAATCAATTTGTCTCTAGGTTTCTCTCATCAACCCTAAAACAAAAATATATAGCAGACAAAGCAAAGCTCATTAAACATTAACCTTATACTTGAATTTAACTATTTTTATCTTATGTGGAGTTAATGCATGCACATATGCACACAGGCATATCCATAACACCCAAACACAAGTCAACACTTACCCAAAACATAACAGATCATCAACTATTTCTGGAAATGTCTGGAAATCTTTATTATTCTGATCTTTATCATATTTGATAAATGCTTGTCTTATGACAACAGCTTTTTGTGTGAAATTGTCATATAGTTTATCACCACTCCAACATAGTGAAAGATAATTTTATTTCTTACAAATGGTCTTACATGGGTAATTTAAAAAACACAAAATATGACCTGTTTCCAATTGTTAGATCTCATTTAATAGAGTGCTGATATGATTTCATATACTATAAAATAAAGTTATAGATAATTTTAAAATAAACAAATAATCAGTTGTTTTTCAGGTTAAAATGATATATATTTTATTTTTTAAAAAAAAATATATATAATTGATTTTTTTACAGAGAGGAAGGGAGAGGGATAGAGAGTCAGAAACATGGATGAGAGTGAAACATCGACCAGCTGCCTCCTGCACAGCCGCTACTGGGGATGTGCCTGCAACCAAGGTACATGCCCTTGATCGGAATCAAACCTGGGACCCTTCAGTCTGCAGGCCCAGGCTCGATCCACTGAGCCAAACTATTTAGGGCATGATATATATTTTAAAGCATTCTAAAATAAAACCATTGGGAAAATATTCCAATTTTCTGAAGAAATATTTTCCTGAATATTTGTGAACTTGGGGATTAAAGAATTTTAGAGCACAGTACCTATTCATCTTCCAGAATATTCTTTCTCCCTGTGGTTTTAATCTCACTACAATCTTTCAAAAATTAATTTTAGATTGAAAGTGATTTTTGTTTTGCATATACAAACCTATAGGGTACAGTTGATAGATAAGGACAAGTAGCATTGTTCTATCAGTGTCAAATGTATTTTCTCAACTTCTATTTTCATAAACAAAACAATAGTCAAAAGTAAAATACAAGTCAACAATATGTAATCTGTAACAGTAGTTATCAAATAGATTCACATCCCTAGGAGCCACCCATTATTAGCTTCATCAGTTCCCTAGCAAGCGCATTTATAATTCTAGATCAAAGGACACTTCATAGAAGAACCATTCTTAAGTGTTTTACAAAAGCATTTTTTCCTGTTTAGAGTTATTTCATCAAAATGCATCCTGCCAGCACAATACCTTTTAAAGCTCTCTTGTATTTTTTTTTTAATCCTCACCCGAGGATATTTTTCCATTGATTTTTAGAAATGGAATAGAACCGGGACCCTTTGGTCTGCAGACCGACGCTCTACCCACTGAGTCAAACCAGCTAGGGTAATGCTCAGTTGTATTTTGAAGGTTCAAGCAATGCCTTCCAGATGCATCTAGAGTCTAATATTGTTTGTTTTTCCTCTCTTCTTCCTTTTCGAAACCTCTAAAAGAATAATATTAATAACTAGCCTGAGATATAATCCTGTAAAAATAGGGGCATTAACATAATTCAACAGTGCAAAAGTACAAAGCAGACTAAAAGAGTAAGGGCAGAGCTGAGCAATTACATTTGCTTAGGCCTTGCATTACGCTGAACTTTGGTGGAATAAATCCAAGATAGAATTAAATCCAAATGTTTCCTGCTTTCTTCCGTCTTAATGGCTTCATATTTCCTTCATTTTTATGTCCTCCACAGTTTTCATGTTTAAAATTGTCATCTTGGAGAACATTGAACATATTTATGGCATGTCTAGTTCCTGATACATAGTCCAGTCTATCATATTGCAGTAGTTACTAGACAACAAGAGAGAATTTTGGATTTATATATAATAGAAACATTTAAATTATAGAGGAAATGGGACTACATCATGCCAACTTCAAAATAAATCTTCCCTCTTACTTTAAAAGCTATGACAGCCCTACCAGGTTTGGCTCAGTGGATAAAGCTTAGACCTGCGGACTGAAGGTCCGGGGTTTGATTCCCGTCAAGGGCACATGCCCAGGTTGCTGGTCTATCCCTGGTGTGGGGCATGCAGGAGGCAGTCAATTAATGATTCTCTCTCATCATTGATGTTCCTATCTCTCTCTCCCTCCCCCTTTCTCTCTGAAATCAATAAAAATATATTTAGAATAAAATAAAAGCTATGACAATATTTTAAAGTTACTTTTTGCTTCATAATATGTTTACTTGTTAAGTGACCAAAGCAAATCAAGTAGTCCAAGTTGATATTATAAAGATAAAGAAAACAAAGGTTCAAAAACAACAAAGGGTCAAGAATAAAATATGAAGACTATGATGATAGTTAACATGTAATTCATATTTCTACAACTAAGAACCACATTAAGAGCTTTACTTGTATTATATCTTTTACTTAGGATTTTTAATTTATTTTGGGGGGAAGGGAAGAGGG
>NW_006290306.1:7186420-7189115 GCF_000327345.1 Myotis davidii
GAGTAAAACAGTGTGAGAGTGAGGGAAACATTGATAAGCCTCCTCCTGCATGCCCCCTATGGGGGATCAAGCCCATAACTCAGGTATGTGCCCTGAAAACAAGATGGCAATCTTTCAGTGCAAGGATGTGCAACCAACTGAGCCACACCAGTCAGGGCTGTACTATATCATTTAAATCTTCCATGATATGAGGAGATAGGTTTTCTCAGTCCTTGCAGGTTTCAGATGATAAGTAACTGGCCTAAGTTCACACGATTAGTAAGTAGTCACACCAGAATTAAATTCAGCCCTAGCTGGTTTATCTCAGTGGTTAGAGTGTAGGCCTGCGGACTGAAGAGTTCCCGGTTCAATTCTGCCCGAGGTTGCATTGTTCCATCCTCAATGTGGGAGTGGGAGGGTGCAGGAGGTAGCCGATCAATGGTTCTCTCTCATCATTGATGTTTCTACCTCTCTCTCCTTCTCCCTTCTTCTCTGAAATCAATAAAAATACATTAAAAAAAAAAAGAATCAAATTCAAACAATTGGATTCCCAAAATCACATTTTCCCTTCTCTTTTGAGGAATCTCTACAAATATTATACCTCAGTGCTTCTGCCAAAGAAAACATAAGAAGGGGAAGAAGTAGAAGAGCATGAGAGGGAGGGGGAGGGTGAACGGGGTGGAAGGGGAGGAGAGAAAGTTTTCATGATATGATGTTACCAATCTTTGTGCAGCTTCTCACTATTGGTAAGTCAGACTGGAATTTTTTGATTCAGTCACTATTATTTAGAATACCTAACTTCCCAGTTAGTTTCTATACAAAGAAAAGAAATAAGTTAGAGGAATGGAGGAGAGGAAGAGAAAGAACAGGAGAAGAAGGAGGAGCAGGGAGAGAGAAATGACCACTTTATCTGAATAAGTGCGCCCACCTAAATCACACATCAGCACAATGATGCTTGTGGCCTCAGCACCCTCCTCTCAGTGCTCTGCAGAGGAGTGTTTGGCTCTTTTCTCTCAAAATCAAATGTAAGTGTAATGGCTAACTTATGTGAACAGTCTTTGGTTCTCAGGGATGAGCCAGCTGAGCAATAACATCAAAATGAAAAAAGCATCATGATGCTCGTTTGTGGCATTTTACATAGTGCCAACTGCTACAACAGATGAATTATACCGAGCCGTAAGAGCAAGAAATCGATTGTTTGGGCACGTTATTCTGATTTCTTCTTAAACCTTCAGAGGATGGAGAAGAAACTGTCTATGTCTTGGAATAAAGTGTTTCTCAATGAGAGTAGCAATTACTTTCTCCCTTGCCTCCTCCATGGGATTCTTGAGTGCTGTTGGATAATTCTGACATATGAAGAAGGGGATCTTCCTGACACAAGTTAAGTCCTGGTCCAAGACAGGGAAAATGGCTGGAGACCATGTTACACAGAATGAGCCCAGATTTTCAGAATGTAAACTATCCCCCCATCCGTCACCCATGGTTCAGGTACCTATGTTTAGATGTCAGAAGTTTGTCTTTTTCCAGTCTAATTTTTTTTTAAATATATTTTATTGATTTTTTACAGAGAGGAAAGGAGAGAGATAGAGAGTTAGAAACATCGATGAGAGAGAGACATCAATTAGCTGCCTCCTGCACATCTCCTACTGGGGATGTGCCCGCAACCCAGGTACATGCCCTTAACCGGAATCGAACCTGGGACCTTTCAGTCCGCAGGCCGACGCTCTATCCACTGAGCCAAACCGGTTTCGGCCAGTCTAATTTTGTTATAATAGTCTATGTATTCAAATATTTTATAAAACCACATCCCAGAAAATATATAGGGGAAAATAGAGACTTTCTTTTGCCATAAAATGATCATGTTTTATTTTACTTCGGAAGATTATTCACCAAATATATTTAATCTTTTGCTAAATTATTAGAAAACTAGTGGCCCGGTGCACAAAAATTTGTGCACTCGGGGCAGGGGGGAGTCCCTCAGACCGGCCTGTGCCTTCTCGCAGTCTGGGACCCCTTGGGGGATGGCCACCTGCTGGTTTAGGCCCGCTGGTTTAGGCCCACTACCTGGGGGATTGGGCCTAAGCTGGCAGTCAGACATCACTCTGGCAGCCTGGGAGTCCTTGGGGGATGCCCACTTGCCAGCGGGGAGAAGGCCTAAGCTGCAGTCGGACATCCTTAGTGCTGCTGCGGAGGCGGGAGAGGGTCCCACCGCTGCTGCTGCACTCGCCAGCTGTGAGCCAGACTTCTGGCTGAGTGTTGCTCCCCCTGTGGGAGCGCACTGACCACCATGGGACAGCTCCTGCATTGAGTGTTTCTGGTGGTCAGTGCGCATCATAGCAACTGGTTGTTCTGGTTGTTCCTCCATAACGGTCGCTTAGGCTTTTATTATATAGACGGCATAAATTTAAATTTCTAGACTTCTCTCCATATACAAGCATTCCAGGAAAACCAGCGCCACCTAACAGACCGAAAAAAGATTTGGACAACCACTCTACTCAATAACAGGGACTAATCAGGAGAAATGCTATGGGTTCTACGACCTGTGAGCCAGTTTCTTTAGCTATAAAAGGGGAGCAAGAATAATACTGATCTTAAAGGTTATGAAATAGCCCTAGCCAGTTTGACTCAGTAGATAGAGCATCAGCCTGCTGACCAAAGGGTCCTGGGTTCGATTCCAGTCAAGGACATGTACCTTGGTTGCAGGCTCCTACTGGGA
>NW_006290306.1:7189258-7221216 GCF_000327345.1 Myotis davidii
TCCTGAAAGCAGGTTTCTGGAGTTTTCTTTAGCTTCTATATGTTACTATGTTTCAAACTGCCTGTTCAGAGGCCTGCAGTGGCAGGCGGGGAACATTGGAGTCCGCCGTCACTGAAGCAAGCAAGCCTCATGTTCAAGTTAAGCTGCCTGGCTGCTTGTCACCATCTTGGCTGTCAGTTAATTTGCATATCTCGCTGATAAGCCAATGGGAAGGGTAGCGGTCGTACGCCAATCACCATGTTTCTCTTTTATTTGTGTAGATAAAATTATCCAAATGTGAATTGAAGTATAGGTTTCTCTGAGGATTGAAATATGCATTAGTTTAGTCATCTATCCTCCGGCTTGGACAAAGATTTTCATCTCTGCAATGCCAATTCCTTTATTGACATCATGTCTTCAAGCTACTAAGTTTAATCTACCTGGGCCTTTTCTGAAAGCTATTACTTGTGTCATTATCAGGAAAATACAAACTTGTACTTGAAAGTTAAGCTGTACTTTGGAATAAAATTACATTTATAATAGACCTTGTGAGAATTATATTTTTGAAGGTAAATATGTAAAATGATGAATTTGCATCCCTAGTTGCCTTCATGGAATAATTCTAACTGTACTCAAGCCTTGCTAAGGCTAGAAAAATGCAGTCAACATTACCTCTTTGTGACAGAGCAGTCTCTTTTCTGTCACTACAGCTCCCTTCCCATTTCATAAGTTGTGACAAAGCTTTCCCTGGGGTCTGAAGATGCCTGACTACAAAGGTCTAGTGGAAACCTCACTACTTCCTGAAATATCCAGGAAACCCCTCTGAGTCTATGTAGCCCTTTCCCTCTGGAAAAGACGGGGTGAATGATGCTCAGGCTACATAGAGAGACCGGCTATTTGCCAAAAGCCTCACTGGAGGGAGAGGGTGTTACAAATGTTGGATGGGGGCCCTGCATTGAATCAGTCAGCCCTCATATTTTCCATTCTCCTCTTAAGAAGGATGTTCCAGATGGTATGTATTAATGTGTATTTGTAGTACTTTTTGGCACAGGGTAGTTGCAAGATAAGGAAATGTGAAATAAATAGGGATGAAAAAAGAAAGTCACTAGTGAAACAAAACTGGAAGCGTTTAGGTTTCTAAGTAAGAGACTTCAGAGAATTAGATAACAACAAAAATAAAAAGGCTAATTGATTTATTTCAGTATTGTCCCACAGCTAGAAAACAAAATAAGACCCAACGCTGCTTTTTATAGTAGTTTAAAGGTTGTTGTTTTCTAAGAGTTAATAAATTTAATTTGCTAAACAATGCAAAGAGATGTTTTTCTTTTTTTGTTTGTTTTATATTAAAGTAATTTATTTTTATTATTGTCTAAAGTTTTACGTATGTCTCTTTCCCCCCCCCATTGACCCCCACCCCTCCAGCCATTCACCCCTGGGGTATATTAAAGTAACTTGTTTTTGCATTTTTTAATTGTTTAAAGTATTACACATAATAGTACACGTCTCCTTGTTTTTTTTTCCCCACCCCATTGACCTCCTCCCAGCCTCCCGTACCCCTCAGGCACTTGCCCTCAGCACCCGCTCCCCCCCACTCCCAGTGTCTGTGTCTATTGGTTATGCTTATATGCATGCATACAAGTCCTTCCATTGATCTCTTGATCTCTTACCCGCCCCCCCCCAATACACACACACACACTCACCAACCCTCCCCTGACTTCCTGCTGTAGTTTAACAGTCTGTTTGATGCTTCTTGCAACTGGAGAGCATTATGTTAAGTGAAATAAGCCAGTGAGTGAAAGATAAATACCACATGATTTCACTCATTTGTGGAATATAAAGAACATTAGAAAGTGTTGAACAAAAATAGATAGAGGCAAAGAAGTGAAGAGATATTTCTATTGTTGTTGGTCTTATTCATTTTCTGATGCCATCACACCACTGGTTGTTTTATTTCTGAAATTTGCATGATGCAATTTAGCTTCAGGCATGTTGCATATGGTGCCAGGCAGTTGTTGAAGATCTACATGTCTTTAAACCTGAGCGTAGAGATACTCATTCTCAGTGATGGACTTGAAGGGAGCTAGGCTTGGCCTTACTTCTATAATAGCTCATGCTTTGTTGTAAGCCATAGCAATAGGAACCAAATTCAATCATTGATAATTCAATCATGAATTCCTCAATTTACTGGACTTAAACATGCTTCATATCTGGCCCAGCTTCCTGTAAAACTCAAATATTTAATGCTGTTGTCTTTATAGTTTCCATCCTTTCTGCTCTCTGAACCTATATTTAAGCCCTTCTTCTTGTTTTAAATACCAGAGAGTAGCTCATTATGAGACAATTCTTATGGGTGTTTTGTGTTTTTATACAACTAAGAGCAGGGCACTGACTGGTTTTGATTTAAACTATCTTCAAGGATGTGTGTACAGCAAACAGCCTAGGAAGACAGAGACCATGTGTCCTGGAGCCAGCTCAGGGCACTTCTGTAACAAGGAACTACCTGTGCAGGTATCTCATAGCTCTCTTTTGATCACTGCAAATTGGAGCTTAAAGAACTGGCAAAAGGAAATTCTGAAACTTTGCTGTTCTACTTCTGTGACCAAGAAACTGCTCTTTGTCTCCGATCCAGGGGTCTTGTGTTTTCTGCCAGAATTCATGAAGCCATGGGAGGTTAACTTGTTAGCTTGCAAGAGGAACAAAATCCGAGTCCCTTTAGAGTTCTTGCTATAGTTTTCCTTCTTAGAAACTTTCTTTGATTGATTTTGGTGCGCATATTAAATATAATAATTCAGTGTTCACCAAACTTTCTCTGGAAATAAAAATCCCCTGGAGAACATGTTAAATGACAGACTCTTGGGTATCTCCTGGAAAATCTAATTCATAGGTCTGATTTGGTGCATTCGAATCTTTTCATTTTTTAAGCAGTGCTACAGATAATCATTGCCTATGGGAAGGTAATTAATCTAAAATATATATCAACACTCCAGGTAAACAGTAAACACTCAATAAATGATAGCTCCTTTTAAAGTCTACAAAAAACCAATAATAGGAATATCCCCCTACATCCAAAAAAAATTGAAAGAAATTTAAAAAGTGACCAAAATATATCTTTCATTACTAATAAAGATCAAATTAGAGAACATTGCTTTGGTCTATTGGCCAGATGGGCCTGCCAATTAAATCCCTAAGTTAATTAGATTTATCCATTAGGTTTCAGGTAGAATTGAAGAAAGACAGATTCCCATGTGTAAGGGTCTCATTGGGGGACATTGTAAGTTTCATCATGAGTTTTGACAAAAGAAATTGAGAATGATAGAAAAAATAGGTAACCATGAGAATTATAAAATACCAAAAGTAAGAAATGGAATAATCTGATTATAATATTTACTTGACTTTCACTTTGACAAGTATTTAAGTTTTAAAATTCCCTCTTTAGTCATAATCTTATGACTAAGAGGTTAAAGAAATTTACCAGAGATTACATGGTTAATAAATGGGTTAAAATTCAAACTTCCAACTCTAAAGTCATACTACACAGTACTATACTGATTTAAGAGTGGTTATGCTGAAGGAGGCAGAGTCAGGAAAATAGAAAGTTGCTGCAATAATGGCCATGAGAAAGAACAGAGCACATAGTGAAGTTCAGTAGAAAATAAATAAAAATGGCCTGATCCTACAGGGAATTTGATTTTCATCCTTTTTCATTTGATTTATTGAGACCTCAGCATATCCCAACCCAATGATATACACTAGAGTAAAAATACAATAAAGCCTACATCTTGTATTAAGTTTTTATAATTAAGGGACACAAGCCAAAATAAGGCTGCAATAGACTTGGTCATTGTCATCCAAAATTGTACATTACACATACAATGGAGACTCCTAAGAGTGATCAATTATTCAGACATGGGAGAGAAGTGAGAATCAGAAGTTTTTTGTTTTTTTTTCTGAACTAGTTATCAGGGATTAGATAGCAAGTTCCTTTTCTAACACAGAATTGATATTATTTAAAGTGTAATATATATGATACATTTATATATGATGCTTACATAAAACCAGAAATGGAGGTAAAATAAAATTAAATTCATATAAATCACCAAAAGCATCTCCTAATCCAGTGATATCCATCATTAACTTTTGGTGTGGGGAAACCAAGAGCCAAAGTACTTTTATGCAATGATGTACCTTAGGTGGTAATCATTAAGGGGAAATAGCAAAGCCATACATTTGGGTTCTTGCTTGTGGTTGGATGACACCCTCTCCCAGCAGTGGACCATGGTAGCCTAAATAAACCTTTTTAGGGACTTTGAGTTTTCCATTAACAGATAAATAAATTTCATAGAAGTTTTTATTTATTAACTCATTTACTAGTATTCAACCAACAATGAGCCCTTCCAATATCCAAGTGCTGAGCTGGCTACTCAGAGACCAGAAATCAATTCTAAGGGATAATCTAGTAAAGGATAATTAACCTAGTGAGGGATAATCCAGTAATCTCTAGTATCTGGAAATATACTAATACATGCATTAGAGTTCTTACCAAGAGATCAATAAAAAAGTTTTACTACGACTTCAAACATCCCAGAATAGGATGTTTAAAAACAGAAAAAGTATGTGGGTGCACTCTCCTAGAAATACAGTCTATAATTTGCATTGCCCCTCTTCTGGAACAATCTTTCCCTCACTCTTCCCTTGACTGACTTTTCTTTCAAGTTCCAATGCTTCTTCCTCATCAGAACGATTATCATCTGTTAAAAGAAGCATTTGTTAACCAAATAAATCACTCTATCATGGCATTCTATTTATTTCCTTCAGAGGATTAATCATAATCTAAATGTATTTATTTGTTTCATTACTTATTACTTGTCTACATCACTGGTATATAAATTATCAAGGGCAGAGGCGTTATTTATCTCCTTCACAGCTATATGCTCAACACCCAGTATCTCATACATAACAATCACTTACTACATAATTTATTAAATAAGCTAGTCATACTCTCCATGTTGGATCACTTAGGATTCGCTCAGCTGCTAAAAATTAAAATCTGAAAGCCCATGGCTTAGTCACAAAACTGCATCATTTTATGTCATGAAGTGCAGAGGAGAGGAAGCATCAGAGGTAACTTGGCAGCTCAACATCATCATTAATGAGCCAGGTACATTTTATCTTCCAGCTTAGTTACTGTCAAGAGGTTGGCTCTTCCACAAGCCAGGTCACCTCATGTTTGCAAGATGCTGCAGCAATTCTGGGATGTCATGTCCACACATGAATAACAGAAAGGAAAAGAACAGGATTGTCTTCTACCATATGACTGCTGTAATTCATGAACAAACTTTTCTGGACGGCACTTAGAACCCTTCCCCTTTAAGGTAATTGTTCAAACTTTTAAATACACACATAGACCAATCGGAAGGAAAGCAGGAGCATGATGATTGGTTCACAACAGTGGTTTCTCAAACCTTTTGATTGTGATCCACAATGAAAATATGTTTGTACATCAAGGCTCAGTACATGGGGATACATAATTGTAAATAAAAGATTTTATGAAATTTTTCTTACCCTTAATCTACATAAAACACTCTGGTTTTCTATTTCATGTTATTAGAAAAGGATATGTAACCCACTTATTTGATTTTATTATCTATGAATGGTTGTGACCCACAGCTGGAATAACACTGCCTTAGACCAGTCATGATCTCATTTTTAAGCTTGGCTCTGAATAAAATGAAGAAAGAGTGGCTACCCAAACTAAATTGTGACCTGAAAAAAATGGCTTTGGCATAGGTAAGTTGCATCTGCTGGATGTTTACTGAGTTATTTTTAATATCTACAGTTTATTGGAACTTTCATAATACATTGTTATGAGTATTACATTATAACTTAATAGTAACTGCAAGAAAAACACTAACTATATATGGCTACCAAAGACAATACATCAATAATCAAATTAGTTCCTAGAGCCCTATCAAAATAAAAAGATACACAGATTTGTTTTGTTCATTTTTATTTACTTGTTTAGAAAAGATCTCCTGTAAATAAAATTATAGCCTAAAATATCAACTAAGTGGGAGTGTCTCCATTTCTTTGAAGGTTATCATAAAACTATCCCAACTTTCCCAGGATTTCTCTGCAATCCCTCCAGTTGGCTCTCTTGCTAATAATGAAGTGCCCTATATTGATGTTCGCTGTCCAAGGTATTCTTGCCAAAGGACTACAGAGAATGTCCACCTCCCTGATGTCTCTGAAATATACAAACTTAAGTCTTATTGGCTATTTCTGTGAATGAAGAGGTTGCCTCCTTCTAGATACACTCTCAATTTTCCCTCGACTTTTACTTCTTGAATATGTATCTCTATTTTCTTCTAATGCTATTATTTTTTTAAATCTATTATTTCTAAATTGACACTATGCATTTTAATTCTAATACAGCACTGTCTCATCCATCTGTCATGGCATAGAATCAAACAAAGTGTGCTACAAAATTAGAATTTCAGGATAACTGAATGTGACTACTCCAAGCCCCAACACTTTATTAAATTGTGTTCATTTCTATGAAACATTTCCCAAACTGTATTGTAAAACTAACAGTATGTGCTGGGGATCCAAATTTTTATTGATGACTCAAATGATTTTTTAGGGAGATATTTCATTTCACCATACTTTGACACAGAGACCTTATATATTTTATACCAGAAAACAAACAAATGAAACTAAACTAAAATAAGAAAACAAACAAATAAAAATAGTGTGGCTCACAGAGGAAGAAAAGAGAATGAAGAAAAGAGCTACTGAGGGAAATTTAAAGGATTGGGACTGCCACCAAGGAGAGCTGGGGTTTCTCATTTCTATTACTCAAGTTATTCCCAATCTGCAGCAAGCCATACAGGTATGTCTCTAAATAGACATGTGTTGTGTGTAACATACGTAATGTTCTACTGTAGTTGTTTACATATGAGTGTATACACTACACTATAAAATGGGTAAGCGAAGGCACGGCATATCTCAATGATAATGGCCTAAAGCCAGTGACAGATTTAAAATTCCAATGAGGGTCCTACATCCAAACCTACTTTCTGTGACCTCATATGTTCCCTTTGAGTCAGGCCTAAGAATAGTCTGGATGCCACAGAGAACAACCTCTATGCCCATGTGAAAATGGAGCCAGGGAAAGCCAGGCTCACCTTGAGAGGAATGTGGCTCTGCACCAGGCAGTCAGGGTCACTCAGCAGAATTATTTTTGCTATTCCACTGGCCTTTCTTCCATGGTGCTGGCCCAGAGTGCACTGGGCTCTGTCACCACTCTGCTCTGCCCAAAACAGCTATGCTCACAGAGCAGCACATTGACCATATGGCCAGAAGCCACAGTTGCATTGCAGGATCATCCATGATCAATTTATGGACTCTAAGGTATAATTTCTCTCTCTCTCTCTCTCTCTCTCTCTCTCTCTCTCTCTCTCTCTCTCTCTCCACACACACACACACCACACACATAAGGCTTCTACAGAAGGCATCACTGTGTCACCTTCTGCTTTTGAGAGAAATAAAGTTCGATGAGTTATGTAAAAATCTTTATTAGAGCTTAGGAAATCAGTGGGCCAGGCAGTCAGAGATGGGCTGTCCAATTTTCAAAAAGGAAAAACAGAAATTTGTGTGTGTGTGTGTGTGTGTGTGTGTGTGTATTAATACTCCCCCAAGGATATTTTCCATTGATTTTTAGAGAGAATGGAAGGAAAATGGAGAGACAGAGAGAAACATCAATGTGAGAGAGACACATTAATTGGTTGCTTCCTGCACGCACCCCGACCAGGGTCAGGGAACCTGCAACCAAGGTATGTGCCCTTGTCCAGAATCAAACCAGAACCCTTCAGACACTCTATCCACTGAGCCAAACTGGCTAAGGCCAGAAATTTATTTTGGGAAAGCTGACTCTAAAGGGACAAGAAGACATAGTGTGCTCTCTTCTGACAAGACAAGAGGAAAATGCAAAGCTCAAATTGCTGATGTTGCAGAGTGAGGGTGATAGACATAAATAAATGTATATGGATATTAAAATATCTCATATTCAAGATAATATTAAATAATATAATATAAGCAAGAACAAATAAAATATAAAATTTATTAGTCCATGGTGCAAAGCTTCAACATACTACATGGAGAGGACAGCATCCTTAACACATGACCAAGGCAAGCACTGTGAATCCTCAAGTCATATATTTCTTCTATATCATAATGCGTTTTGGTTAATAATGTATATTGTATAATTGAAAAAAGGGCTGGGATCAGAAAATGTGAATTTTAATCCCGGCTTTGCCACTGGTCAGCTATTTGACCTTTGGCCCTTTAGTATCATTGCTATAAAATGGGAAAGGAGGCATTCTCACTAGATGACCCAGGAGGTCCCTCTGTCATCATTAACATATAACATGGACAGTAGACTTAAATTATCATATTTGACCCTCATTTAAATAGGGCACCCAATAGGAGGATACAAGAAGCATCATATTCACCTCTGGCCCCTATGTGCAATCCATCCATCACATAAGATTAGCTTCCTTAAGTCAATAACATCTTCTCAGTTGTTTCCTCTATTGTGTCATTTTGTCTTCCTACATCTAAAATAATTATATGTGTCTTTCAAAATGTATTAAGTAGTGGAATAACAAATATAGTTTTTATGTGTAGTATTGCCATTGACTCCTGGGTGAGCTTGATTAGACATTTCAACAGCAGGAACCAATCATTTTTTTTATGCCCCATTCTACCTAGGTCCTGGTTTTGGATATTCTGATAAAAAAAAAAGGTTTGCAAGAAAGAGATAGTTTTTATTTTAATCAAGTTTATAATCTAAGAAAGCAACATGGAGACAGACAAAATGAGCCTTGTTCAAAGACATTGCTCAAACAGTTTTTTTAAAAAAAATTTCTTAATTAATTTCAGAGTGGAAGGGAGAGGGAGAGAAAGATAGAAACATCAATGATGAGAGGGAAACATTGATCAGTTGCCTCCTGCACACCCCGCAGTGGGGATGGAGCCCACAACCTGGGCATATGCCCTGACTGGGAATGGAACTGTGACCTCCTGGTTCATAGGCCAACGCTCAACCACTGAGCCACGCTGTTCAAACACTTTTAAAACCACATTACTTGCCTGGCTTTTTGAAAGTTCCTATTGCTAATAACTGTTTAGGAAGACTTTTAAGAAGGCAAAAAAGAATTGGCAAGAACAAAATGAAATAAAAATGCCCTAATAATATGACCAAAGTTATTATAGAGAAACAGTTTTTAAACTTTTGAGAGGTCATCTATCCCAGAAAAACATGTATGTATGTAAATATCAAAAATTTGTGAAAAATGTTAGAGAATTAAATGCCTATGAAGCTACTTTTTGGACCCCAAGTTAAAAAATTTTAGAATTTTCCAGGAAGAGTTTATAAAATGGCAAATCTTGCTAAAATAGAGCAAATTTATCCAAACTGTATGACCCTCCCTTCCCTGTTTTCCTTTCCCCCTTTTCTCCTTCTCTTCTCTCTCTCTCTCTCTCTCTCTCTCTCTCTCTCTCTCTCTCTCTCTCTTTTTCCCTTCTTTCCCCACCTCCTCCCTCCCTCCCCCTTTTGGTCTTCTGTGAATCAGCTCAAAATATTAAACCACCCATATTCCCCTATACTTCCTAAGATTTTTGTATAAAAAATAGAGATGAAAATAAGAACTTCAAAAACTTCCCTTGTACTTCTCCCTCCTGATGATGTGGTAATGCTGGACTAGTGAGATTCCCCATCTCTAATCCATGCCTTACCCTCTCTCTTTGCCTTAACCCAGAGGCCACACCGACCTGGGAGAACAAGAGTATTGCTCTGCAATATGAATGCACTTGATTTTGGCCTTTAGTTATTGGTGACTATGTGGACACTCCCCATGTGCAGTAGGTCTCTTTTATGTCAGGTTTTTAAGTTATGCTCCTGTATCCCTGTATTATTTAGAATAACACTAGCTGCTAAAACACAAAACTGCAAACCCTAACATGTTAGGGGCTTAATCCATTAAAAGTTCCTTCCGTGTCCAGAACAGATGTTCTTTCATAATAATCGAGAACAAATGTTTCTGTTCTCTATGAGCGAGTCAGTCCTGTTCTTCATATTAATCCAGGGATCCAGCCTGGCAGAGAGTGAAGACGGCATATCTGTGTGCATGGTGTCCACACGTGTTCCAGTGGTGAGAACTAGTCACATGGCCCCACAGATGAGTGAAGGGCTGGAGGTGGGGCTGCAAGTGTAGTCTCTGGCATGGCAGCTGCTTCCAGCAACAGCCCTGCACCAGAGGAGATGATCATGGATTTGGGGGACCACCAGCCATCCCTGCCTTAGCACCTTTTTATAAACTTCTCATGAAGCCCTGCTTGGGAATCTCCAACATGCACCATGCAGGTGTGTATGATTACTGTGAAGAAAAATTTCCCAAATCTCAGTGGGAGGTTTTGTGTGGACATAGGATTTCAGGTCATCTGGGTCAATACCAAGGAGCACTACTGCTGAATCGTGTGGTAAAAGTATGTTTAGTTTTGTAAGAAACTGCCAAACTGATTTCCAAAGTAGCCTTACCATTTTGCATCTCTCACCAGCAGTCAATGAGAGTTTCTCTTCTCCACATCCTCACCAGCATTGCATGGTGTTAGTGTTGGAAATCTGGGGCATTCCAGTAGATGTACAGTGGTATCTCCTGGTTGTTTTAATTTGCATTTCCCTGATGACAGATGAAGATATCTGCTTGTTTTCCATCTGTTTTTAACCTTTCTATGGAGTTTTAAGAATTCTCTGTACATTTTTGGCAGCGGTCCTTCACCAGACATGCCTTTTGCAAGTATTTTCGCTGAATCTGTGGGTTGTCATTGCATTCTCCTAAAGTTGTTTTTTTGAAGAGCAGAGATTGTGATTTTAATTATTTTACAATTTCTTTATGGATCATGCCTTTGGTGTTGTATCTTAAAAAGCCATCGCCATATCCAAAATCATCTATATTTTCTCCTATGTTATCTTCTAGGTGTTTTACACTTTTATATTTTAAATTCGGGGCTGTGACCCATTTTGAGTTGTGAAGCGTGTACAGTCTGTGTCTAGATTCATTTTTCAAGCATGTGGAGGTCTAATTGTACCAGCAACATTGGTTACTTAGTAATCTTTGTCACTTGATTTTTTTTTTCTAATTTATACTCCTAGTCTGAAAAGCAACCATTCATTCTTCAAAATCACCCATAAATTATAGTTTTATTCAAGAACTTAAGATGGTTTATCTCGTTGGCCCTTTGCAACTCAATTCTGCAGCTGGGTTTATATAAACACTGCAGATTTAACTTACCTTAACCTATGGGACCTTTTTTAAACTCCTAAGAATAAGAACCAGCACAACCTCTGTGTTTAGCTGGGCCACGTTGTGTTAATCTTCATAGTTGATTTGGTTTTCTTTTTCGTCCTGATTGCAGTAAATGGACCCCTGCTTAATTGTTTGTGGTCATATTTCAGGGCTCCAGCAGCCATGGATGATTTTCTAGAGCTAAGTGTCTGCCTGTTGCTCAGATTCCCAACTCCAGCTTCCTGCCTGCCCTTTCTAGATTTCTCAGGAGCTGCAGAGATGTGCACCTCAGCCCTGGACTCCAGGACTCCTGCTGGCTGTCAGAGCCCTCTCTTATCCTCTCTATTACCTTGTGCTTGGATCTTTCATGATCACCTATTTTGTTCAAGTGCAGCTGACTTATCTCTGGGTACTGAGCATCCTCTTGTCTATCCTGCTGAAAAAAAACCCAAACCTATGGTCTGTTAATTTCCTTAACTGGCTTTCACATTCTTCTCAATAATATGACTATTTTGAGTTTAGAGTACTCAACATTACTGAATGCCTGCAGAAAAAAGGGAAACAAAGAATCCATTGATCAGGTCCCAAATGCAGTTGGTTATGCCCAATTTTGATGCAGGTGTCTAAATCTTAATTCTACACGTCCAACAGAGACTGTTATTTGTCAACTAAATTTGTTCTGCATCTTCTAGAGTAACAGGTGCATCTGGATGGACAGCTGGCCCAGGTATGCTACATATTCCTGGTTTGGGGTAGTTAGGTGTAGCTGTGTAATTAAGTTCTCATCCGTGGAGTCGAGCAGAAGTGAAATATGCAACTCTGTCTCACTCATTTAGAAAATGCTTATTCTGGAATAGCTCCTCCCCTTTCTTTCTGCCAGCTGAAAATGAGAATGAGAAGACATACTTTGGAAGCTACAAATGAAAGGTGTTGGAGCTGTTCTACTGTCCAGGGCATGACATCCAGAAACAGAAACTCCTTCCTGCTATGTGCCATTAGGAGACACAAAATAAATTCCTATTTTACCGAACCATTTTTCTTTTGCGTCTCTTTGTTACATTAACCCGACTTTCATGCTAATCCTATCTAATAAAGAGGTAATATGCAAATGGCCATCACTCCAACACACAAGATGCCCCCCCATGTGGACACAAGATGACCAGCAGGGGAGGGCGGTTGGGAGGGACCAGGCCTGCAGGAGAGGACTGTTGGGGGGGGGGGCAGTCCTGCAGGGGAGGGCAGTTAGGAGGGATAAGGCCTGCAGAGGAGGGCAGTTAGGGGCAACCAGTCCAGTAGGGGAGGGCAGTTGGGAGAGGCCAGGCCTGCAGGGGGGAGCAGTTGGGAGGAGGGGAGGTCCAGGCCTTCAGGGGAGGGCAGTTAGAAGGGACAAGGCCTGTAGGGGAGGGCAGTTGGGGGGGCACCAGGCATACAGGGGTGGACATTTGGGGGCAACCAGGCCAGCAGGGGAAGGCAGTTTAGGGGTGACCAGGCTGGTAAGGGAGGGCAGTTAGGGGTGACCGGACCAGGAGGGGAGGGCAGTTGGGGGTGATTGGGCCAGCAGGAGAGCAGTTAGGCGTCCATCAGGCTGGCAGTGGGTGGTTAGGGGGTGATCAGGCTGGCAGGCAGAAGCGGTTAGGGGCAATCAGGCAGGCAGGCAGGTGAGCTGTTGGGAGCCAGCAGTCCTGGATTATGAGAGGGAAGTCTGACTGCCCGTTTGGTGGGATCAGGCCTAAACGAGTAGTCGGGCATCCCTTGAGGGGTCCCAGATTGAAGAGGGTGCAGGCTGGGCTGAGGAACACCCCCCCCCACCCCATGCACTAATTTCATGCACTGGGCCTCTAGTGAATACATAATTAATAGAAATCATATATTAATCATTTTTAAAAATAAAAAAAATTCTCATTTTTCCACAGTAAGCCAATTAAAGACCACATGAACTTAAATAGAAAATAATTAAAGTACTGTGTATGCTAGAAATCACTTAAACTTTTGTTTTGCTACTTGCCTCACTTTGCCACTCTTTTCTTATGCGTTGGAGTAAAGAAGAGGGGATACCTCAGGTGACATCTATGCTTCATAAGTCCAGCAAATAATGGATTATAGTCAATTTTATTTTCTGGATATAATAATGTTTAAAATTATCTCTCACTTGGCAAGACTGATTACATTGTGACATGAGAACAAATAATTTGTTAAAGGAATCTGACCATACTGTAGTCTCATGGGCAGATATTGCATCTATGTTGTTCACAGAGGTGCTTGCATTCTTTAGGCAGCAGTTACTGAGCAAAATTGAAGAAGCAAGAATAAAACAAGGTAAAAGTCTCAGGTAAAGGTAATCTAGAGCAATTATCAGGTTAGAAGTTTAATGAATGTTGAAAAATGATGTTCATAGACAAAATGTAAGGAGCTTCTATATAAATGGTTCCCAAACTATTTATGGCATCAGGCTGCCCTGGGAAGTTGATAAAACTTTGCATGCTTTCGTGGAAAAATCCACAGACATAATTAATTTCATAGACACCCATGAGCTCAGGCACATCCACAGATCACAGTTGAAGAACATATTTTTATAAAGGAAAATTCAAAGAATAAATATCTTACTTTTGTATTCAATAATAACTATATATCAAATCGACATTTGTTTTGTACTTATTTGCCAATAAACCTGTGACCAATGCTATGAGACCTAAAAGAATACATAGGTACCTATCATTGAGTAGCCCACTGTCCAGTGGAGATAATATACCTGACAACCAATAGTCACAATGAAATGTGATGCAATGATACATGAGCAGCATTCAGAGAAGACAAAAGATTTAAACCTCCATCTGAAGGAACAAGAACAAAGTTCCTTCTTTACCTGTTGTAATATTTAGGGGAGTCTTGGATTTAAAAAAGTGATCAGTTCTGTGGAAGTGGTATTTCAAATTTGCATTCATACACGTTGATAACAATATCACTATGGAACACTTATTATATGTCAAATGCTATCCTCATCCAATGTTTGATCCTCCCAAAAATCCACAGCCATGAGGGAAATACTGCTCTCATTCCCATGGCAGGCTCAATTCAAATGCCTTGTTCTCATCATCCAGCGATTGGGGCCAGATTCAATCAGATGTCTGTTACACTCCTGGGCATCGTACTCTGCTAACCATGAAACTATACATTGCCTTAGATCGGCACTTACTAGTAAACCAGTGTATTAGAGAACAGTAGGTGGTGTGCTCATTGTAAGCAAACATCATACAGATGCAAGTAAGAAAGTTTATGAATCAGGTATTTATATTCATAGTAACCCAATGAAATATGTATTATTTTCCAAATTTTGTCAGAGAGGAACAAAGAGTTTAAATCAGTGGTTTAAAGCCACAGAGCCACAGGAGAAAGGGCCCAGGTGTGAATGCCAGCCATGACCCTGAATGCACTGCATCTCCACTACATCCCCCTGCTCCCCTGCACCTGGGGGACCAGATACCTTCTGGGGTGCAGAACATTTATGACTAGTGTGCGAACTGAAATTGGTTGCACCAAATGCAGATCCAAAATTTGAATCCAGACCAAGACACAGTCATTTGACCAATCTAAGGAAACAGCAAACTTCCCAGCCATACCCTCCTCCAGAAAATAGAAATAAGAATAAGTGATATGACATGAGATAATGTTCATCTTAGCTGATTGAATAGAAATGGGTATTAAATATCATATGAATTAAAGCAAGTTACAAGTTCTAAGATTTAAAAACCAGTTCCCAGTAGGCAGTAATAAAATGATATATCTAAAACATGTAGCACAAATACTTTCTGCATAAATTGGCGGTCACTCTGCATAAAGTCTATATAACATATACATGTAACATTTGGAAATGTTGTCAAGTTCAAGACCTACTGAGATGCTCCTTCTATGTTGATGTGCATTTCAGAAGTTATCATGGAAATGATACAGATTTCTGTTTATCAAACCAACCACCTAACGACAAATACTTTTAGATTTCTAATCATTTAACTCACAGTTGGGTTTTAGGCCAAACACACCATGCCTGCGCTGTAAAATGTACATTAACACGAGCAATCAAGACACAAACATCAGCCAATCTCGTCATCTCCTATTGACAGACGGTCATCATTTGGGGACACATAGAAACATACATTGCAGAAGCTCATAGCACAGGGCACATTTCTCCCACCCTCCTCAATCCAGGTTCCTTGTTTATTCCCACATGAACATTCCTCTGGTGTATTTTTAGTACAACGTGTTATCCTAGACTGATCATATGTTCACAGATTGTGGGGAGCCTGTGAAAGCCTTTCCGCTATACTTGCTATTGGGCAAAACCACGTCTGCTACCTGGTACTCCTGCAGAGTAAGCTGTAATGTGGAGACAGATGGTAAGATCAAGAGGGAGAGAGATGCTGTCTGCAAAATCGGGAAGGTTTGCTCTCGCAGGGGATGAAAGAGGAATGAACAAGTCCACCCCAGCGTGAAAATAAGATGAAAATGTAAAAGAATGTCAGTGTTGAAGGTCACTCCTTTTGTTTTGCCAAGATCTCAGCACCAAGTGAGCCTGTGAACATTCCAAGAAAGGCCAAAACTCCAGGTTCTCCACATGGTGAGTGGGGCCTGACTGTTCAAAACACGGGAGTTTAATATGGGTTCAATACATGATACTTTGCATGAGATAATTTGACGAACACGGTCACTCAAGAACATTTTGCCCAATGTATTCTATTCTGTATTAGAGAATGAAAAAAAGTAATGTTTTCACTGGAAGTGTGTGTCCAGTTATAAGTGAGATCTCACTAGTTTTATATACTACATGTTGTTTGTGATTTCTCATTTTCATCCAATCACTAAAACTGAGATCAAATTGATTTTCTTCTTTTGAATTAGAGAAATTAAATCAGGTTTTTCCTGATAGTCTAGTCTTACCCTGATTTAGTACCTTTGATGGGGTGGCAAGAGGTGAGCCAAACTGGATTTTGTTTACCTTTTCCATATAAATGGCTACTCTTGGGCACTTTTCCCAAGATATTTACTTGTTTTTATAGCTATAATGTGTGTGTTTATGCTTATAAAACAGGTATATCAATTGGATTTTTAAAACACACAAATATACTACGTGGTAGAAGCCAGCCCAGTTCCAAGAAAGTCTCTCATATATTTAAGCATTTTCCATTCTCCCAATTATACATGCAGGTCACTAACAACAAAATACAGGCCATTGGCCATGGCACTCTGTCAATGGATGCAAAACAAACCAAGGATGCAAACAAAAGCTTGCATTGGTTATAAGGCATTACAAGTGAATGCTTATTGCTGAAACAATTTACACTTAATTAAATGTCATTTATTATATTCTCCAGTGGCATATATTGCATTATGCTTGGCAACTGAAAGCTGCAAAAATGTCAGCTTCAGCCAGTGGGCTGATGCTCCTCAAGCAGGCATGGCACAGCGGATGGACCTGCAGGGCTGCCAGAGCAGCTCGCCTTGCTCATTCCAGAAGCAGCTGTAATGGATGCTGGTTCTACATGGGCTGACCATCTATGAACCCCCAAAGATCACACATAATGGCTTATATACAATAGGCATTAAATATACACAAGCAGACTACACCGTAACAAGGTCCTAAGCAGAGTAAAATTATTACATTCAGATGAAACAGATTTGTAGTTACAAAATATCATTTGCTTCTGCTTTTCTGTGCCGGCAAACAGATTAGCAGAGAATTTGAATAACTGTTAATCATCTATTATTCGATATGACCATCCTGGTTGGTTGAATGGTTATTTGGAAACGGTGCAAAGGTGCAGAGTGAAGAGTAAAAGAGCCCAGAAAAAGGGGCAGCGCCCTATGTCCTGAGACCTTCTTAGGCTAGCTCCCTAGTGCTGGACTTTTCTATTTGCAACAACACCCAGTTCCTTGTTGGTATGTAAGGACTTGCTCTTTTTCAGAGATGCTCTGAGGATACGAGGATGTATGTTCTCATAGTACTTGTTACTTCTTAAGCCAATTAACCTTTCAAAGAATGTTTATCTGGATTAATTATAATAATAAGCACCCATTGTAAAAGACAAAAAAGACAGAGAAGCAGAAAGTTGATAATATTCATCCTGGATCTTATTATCTAGAAGTAGTCAATATTTGCAACTCTTATACCTACCCTAGGACTGGTCACTAGAATAAATTTTTAAAAAAATGAAAACACAATATGATTGGAAAGCATGAAAATTGAAATTTAAATTATAAAGAGATACCACCACCATACACCCATTAAAATAAAAAACATATGCTCTTAAATGTTGTGTGTGGCAATTGGAACTTTCATATACTGTGGATAGTAGTAAGATGCTACAATTTTAGAAGAATCTCTCCTACTTTCTTTAAAAAAAAGTAGACAAATATCTCACCTATGACCCAGTGATTCCAAAGAAACATATGTTAAAAAACAAAACAACAAACTTGCATGAAGAAATTCACTGTAGCTCTAGTCACAACTTAAAAAAAGAAAGAAAACAGTTCATGTCTAGCAATGGGAGAATGGATAAACCATGCTATATTTCTACAGGAGGCTTTGACTCAGCAATAAAAAAAAAAATGACTGATATATATATATATATACACACACATTAATATGGATGAATCTCAAAAACTGTCATGCTGAGTGAAAGAAGTCTTAGACCAGCTGTTCTCAACCTGTGGGTCGCGACCCCTTTGGGGGTCGAACGACCCTTTTACAGGGGTCGCCTAAGACCATCAGAAAACACATATAAAATTACATATTGTTTTTGTGATTAATCACTATGCTTTAATTATGTTCAATTTGTAACAATGAAATTGGGGGTCACCACAACATGAGGAACTGTATTAAAGGTTCGCGGCATTAGGAAGGTTAAGAACCACTGTCTTAGACAAAAAAGTACATACTCTAGGGTTCCATCTATAAAAATTTCTCTATCAAGCAAGACTAATTTATAGTGGGCACAGGGTTGATGCTTTCAGTTTATCAGCCTACTTTGAGGGTTTGGGGAAAGAGGACTGAAGATGTGAATGCCAAGTACAGCAGCCACCCTACTCCTCACAGCACCAGTGGCCATTCATGGCAAAGGCAGAGATAGCAATATGACACGGTGATCATCGAAAGGTACAGGGAACTAAACAGCTTTCCTCCAACAAACTCTCCCTAATCTGCCTCCTGTCACTGTGCGCCTTGGCTGCAAACCAGGCATGGCTCTTGGTGGTCTTCATTCCCAATGCATGTTTTTCTCAGTTTCTTTGAGTTTCCCTGACCCTCCAGCCTCCATGAGCTTCTGTAGTTTTCAGAGGATTGATTCAGGAGAACAGAGACAGCAGCCCATCCAAGTTAACTACTGTAACAGGTACTAGAAGCTGCTATTTTACATTCTATGTCTGGTTATACAGATTTTTTTATTGACTTGTAACTACTTACTTAAATTAAAATTTAAGGCATATGTGTAATATCTTTTATAAATAGTTCTAGAATTTATTAAACTCAGTATTTCTCTTTTTAAAAAATCCTAATTTTTACTTTTATCTTTTTAAATCAGTTTTCCTGTCATCTGAGAATTTGGGAGAATTCTTAGATTACAGGCTCAGTATACATATTTTCTATTATTCTGTATGGGTAATTCAATTTAAGTTTAATTTTACACACTGAATTTTCCTCTGAATAACTCTTTGGCTATATTTCCTGGCTTTTTAAAAAAATATATTTTATTGATTTTTTACAGAGAGGAAGGGAGAGAGATAGAGAGTTAGAAACAGCGATGAGAGAGAAACATCGATCAGCTGCCTCCTGAACATCTCCCACTGGGGATGTGCCCGCAACCTAGGTACATGCCCTTGACCGGAATCGAACCTGGGACCTTTCAGTCCGCAGACCGACGCTCTATCCACTGAGCCAAACCGGTTTCGGCTCCTGGCTTTTAATATGTGCCATTTCCTTTATCATAAATAACTTATTTTTATTCCTGATTTTCTTCACTCTTCCAAAAAATTTAAAATACATATATTTTTTTCTAATGACAAAAAAAAAATTTCCAAGCCCTGATGGTTAGGGTTCCAGTTCACAAATAAGAATTCAGAAACTACCACTCTTTTAAGCACAAAGAGGTGGAAACATCACCATAGAGGGGAAATCCATGGAATGCACAATTTTCTAAACAGTTGATTTTCTGTCAAAATGACTTTTCCCATTTTAATACAATAAGCAGTTTTCCACCAGGGATCTGTGGCGTTGTATTCAAACAGGCCTGGCTGTATGTAAAACTTCCCCTCTGGTGGCAATGTGTCAAACACTTCACATAATTAATTTCCTAATGACCCTGAAACATTTGCTTTATACCTGAATGGTCTTATTCTAGCACCAGACAATTTTCTGGAACATTTTACATATAAAATTTATCAGTAAACCAAGCAAATACATTGTCGATGGTGCGGGAGGAAAAAGGCAGGATCAAACCTTTTGCCAATGAGGTGTATAATATTTTCTTTGACAGAAGCAAAGTGATATATTGCATGTCACAGTTAAGCTGTAAAAATACCATGACCTTTCATCAGTCTCAATTATTAGAAGTAATAGCCTCAGGCTGAAGCTCCTTGGGAATCCCTGACCATATTTAACACAGGAAAACTATGGAATCGAATGCAAAGTGTGCGACCAAACTGTGTCACCATAGGGTTGCCCAGGGTTGCATTAATTTTTTTTTTTTTTTTGCTTCCCGTGTGGCTGACATCTACTTATTAAGTCTTTCCCTGAGTCATTTCACACTGCTGAAGAGGCAAAGTAGAAATCCCATCAGGAGGCCTGCATTTGCAGAGGAAGGGAGGCTTTTTATTTGTGATGCCATCATCACCTTATTAGGCAAAAGGAAAACTGTTGGTCCTGATAGTCCCCTTCGTGCTGTTTCAAAAGTCATATCCAGTGTGGATGAATGGCCCAATGTGCAGGAAAATTCTAAGAAAGAAAAATAAACTGCTGTTCTGCGAAACATAATATTTTTCAGTAGCTAGGGACCAAGCCGTTTGATGGGGGAAGCCAGGCCCAATGGAGCACTGTAAACAGCCTGTTACAATCTACCAGGGGAAACACAGGGATGGGGGGAAATCAATAAAAGGAGTGAGTCAAGGAAAGGGTAAATCTCTCATTGAATTCTACAGGCGAAACCTCCTCAATAGAGCAACTGGCATTATTTCTCAGGAAGGGGTAGTGACAATATGCAAATAGATTGCTTTTGATTGGGGATGGGATTCAGAAATCATTATTCTCCCTGTTCTTTAACTGAAATTTAGCACTTCCCTTAACTAGGAATTTATGAAACACACCACAGCAGCATGCGCAATACCTCTGTCTGTGTCATCAACAGAAACCACGGCTTTCATATATCACATTTCAGTGGTAGAGCTATTGCGAAATACTATGTCAAAGTATAATATTCTTGGACCGGCTACTAGCTCTTGTTATATAGTGAAAAATGCACACATTCTTATAGCACTTTTTAATGATTGGATAACTCTATTCCATTAAAATTGATTTCCTTTGGAACTCCGTGTTTTATTTTGTGCATTTAAAGAAGATGTTTTTGAGCTGGGGTCTGTAGACCACCTCCCCTAGACTGCAGAATCTCTGACACTAAAAGACTTAAGAATCTTTACTTTATTCAGGTTTGCATCAATTAGGCAAAGCCACTAACAATGTACCCCCTGGGTTTGCGTATGTGTATGTGATGTCAATACACCGCCACAGACCGATTGAGGTCACTGTAATGAACCCAGTCAATTTCCAAGAATTGTTTTCCCACTTTCAAAGGTCTAGATGCAATGATGGCATGTACAAACAAAGGCATTTAAAATAAGGTCTATACGGTGTGTTTTTAAATATGTCAAATATTAAGACATATTTCAAATAAGTAACCTATTCAAGGATGGAGGCTTTACTTAAACCTAAGAGTCTCCCTAAGGCAGCCTTGGGCTGTAGAAACCTGGGGTTGCCAGGAAAAAAGTTAGGAAACAGATTTTATTTCCTTCACAGTAACCTCTGAGCTACTGGTAAAGTCCCTAAAAATGACTATCCTGCACCATGAACAACTGGAGGAGTGACGCGACCAGAGAGAGAGTCTGTGAGGGGTGGACAGTCCCCAGGAAGGGGTGGAAGTGGTGGACTGCATCACTGTAGCAAAGTCTCATGATTCCCATGGGAGCCTCCAAATAATCCAGGTGGCTACTTGGAAGGTAAGGGGTAGCTCAGAACACCAGGCAGATCCAGCTGAGCACAAAGCCATCTTGCAACACTGAGCCAGGTGAGACCTGCCTCTTATCTTTATTTCCCTCCCTGGTTGCCACCCCAGCCCTGATGCGGGAGAAGGGTTGGAATCAGAACCCACTCTTAGGCAGGTGGGGTGGGAGAGAAGGGGGTAATGAAGACCACACCCCAACCTTGGCTTCCTGTCCACAACCCAGCTGGGGGTGGTGACAAAATTGAATTTTAAATCAAGTTTGGAGTTTTGCATATTAAATGGATCTGGACACTAATCCCTGAACCAAGATTCTATTTGGTGACTTAAGGATCCATAGGAATTCTGAGCTTAATTATTCCACAGTCCAAGATACAGCTCAGGAGGAGAAAGAAATTCCCCTATTGGCTTTTAAAGGGACAATTAAATGCAGACTTACATGGGGCTGTGGCTACCCCCCATGAGTCTGTATATTCAGTGTAAAGTTTATACTGATTACTGACTCTTTCCTCAGTTACATAAAACATCTACTCCAGCCAATTTTGCTTTAGAAACAAACACCCAAGCCAAGTCCTGCCTTCCAGGTCCTTGCTTGCAAAGCCTTTTCCTTTCATTGCAGTGCACCTTAAACCTCACCTACTCAGCTGGTCTGGCTCAAATCCATTCTCAGCAATACTTAACTGCACAGCCCACACTGGCTGTCTCCTCCAAATTCTCATCACCCTTTACAGTATAATTTATGTAACTTACCATTACCATATTCTATTTTTACATAATTTTGTACTTTTATATTTGTGTTTATCATTGAACTAAGGGCTACCATGAAGTTGTATGTCCCTGAAGTGTACACATATTAGGTACATATTTGAATTTAATTTTAATATATTCCACAGATACCTTATATATGAGTGTTATTCTGCAATGCAATTATTTTCACTTAAAAATTTTAGTACATAAGGCTTTTTCTCTTTTTTATGTATTTGCCTTCTAATACTTACAGAATTGTTTTCAATCTTTTTCTAAAATAATCATTTCTCTTGATTCCTTTTTTTGAAATTGTGGACAAATTCTAGTTTTAGAAAATCTGGAGGCCCATTTCTTATCATTTCAGGTGAACTTACAAATAAAAGCATATTGCTAATCATATCTGTACACATAGAACATAAATCTAGGGATAGTCTCTGCTTATATGTAAATATTCTAGGAGTGTGCTTTAAAGAGATGTCTGGGTTTTATTTTAAATACATAAAGGTTGGAAGCAGCAAAAAGATGTCTCAAGGGTCTTGTGTATTTTAGAGGGGAATGTCAGGAATGTGGGCTTCCCAGCATGTAAGACAATAAGTTCTTTCATTGGATGCTCACTTGTGCTTTGCCTGGCATTTTCTGTTTTTAAATCCAAAGGTAAATTTAACTTAGGGAAGAGATATTTCTGTTTGTCAGTTTCAAAAGTGTTTTGTTTTGTTCTTTCTTTTTAACCAGAAAATCTTTTGAAATTTGAACTCTACCCTTTCTACCACTATAGTTTCTGCTTTAGAGGTTAGAGGTTTGTAACATAGTCCCTTCTCAATCCCTGAAAAGCCAGAAACAGAAAATACCCTATGGGAAATTCTGTTGGTAAAACTATTCCAAATGACCCTATTTAAAGAAGATTATGCTTTTCAAAACATGCCATGAACCTATATTTTCTTGCTGGTATAATAAAAGTAGCTGCCACCAAGAAAATATCCCCTTGCCATTTGATCAAACATCTACCAAAACAATGTTTCCTTTTTAAACTCACACATGCTTACCAATCAACACTAATAATGAACATCCTCTTGACATTCCCCCTATTTTTGCACATTTTCAACACATCTTTCAATATTTGGGTTAATTCTCTCCTGAGTCGTAGTTCTAAAGCATTGAAACACATCTGAGAATTCTTGTTATTTGTCATATAGGTGGATTCTAATATTATGTCTAACTACATCTAACATTCCTTCCAATTTATAAAATTTATCCATTTATACTTCTCTCTTATTCTCTTATGGTGAAATTAAAGTTTAAAAAAATAACAATCTAATTTTGAGTCAGCAAAAATGTGAAATTGAAAGCTAAACCTGAAATTTAACATTGTAAATAGAGTATTTGCAAATGATTCATTGACTCACAAAGGAATAAAAATCAGACAGGAGAATAACCACGACTTTTTGGTTAACTAAGAGACTAAGAATCATCTAAAGACTGAACATGCCTTTAAGGTCATGGGTTGAGCAAACTGCAGCCAACGGAATGGGCTAAAAGTAAGCCCACCACCTGTTTTTGCATTTGAGCTAAGAATATTGTCTACATTTCGAAACAGTTGGAAAAAAGGAAAATTGTATTGAGTATAATGCGAGAAATATACAAAATTAAACTTTTAGTGTCCAGAAATCCTAAATAAAGTTGGTTTAACACAGCCATCTCAGTCATGTATGCACTGTCTATATTTACATATTGTCTATGCTCCTTTATTTACATACTGTCTATGTCTGCACTCATGTCACAGCAGCATTGACTGGTTGCAATAGAGACCTTGTGGCCTGGAAAGCCTGCAATATTTTGTAGTAGCATCATTAGCACTGTGTACTGACAGACCCACTGATAGGTATTTTGCTTGGAATACATACCAAAGTCTGAAATGATGCATATCAAAATTTTAAACATACCTAAATTTGCATTCCTGAAAAGTTTTATTTTTGATTGCACTTAATTTCTCCCTTCAAAAAAGAACTAATAAACAAGTTCCCAATTTATCCCAATTTGGGATAAATTTCCCAAATGTGTGTTGTTGGAATTTCAAGAAGAGCTTCACTGTAGTGCTATGTTATAATTTTGTTTTCGAAATGGGAGACATAAACTAGCATTCAATCTACTATAAGAAAATAAACTAAAACTAAAAAGGGGAGAAAAATCAAGGGGTTAAAATTATGCTATTGGGATGATGTTTCTCTCTTTCTTTTGGCTTAGTATGTCTCTGCTCGACTCCAAGTGCTGTCTTCATCCTCAGACTGCAGGCGGTGGGAAGAAGCTAGCAGTGTGTCTCTCCATATGTTCTCCCCAGTTCAATTCCAATAGAATAAGAGAACATCTCTTCCTAGTCTCTACAGCACAAAAACACAAATCCACTATGTTTGGAAATATGAAATACTTACTGTGATTCAGGGGGATTTGAAGCTTGGATAGGCCAAGCCTAGGTGCCTCGCCCTACCCTAGTCAATATTTGCACCCCAGCCATCAACTGACTCTAAGAAATGGAAAGAATGGGTTACCAAGGGACAGTTGAGGTTTATTTTTCTGTGTTTTGTGTGTGTGTTTTGTTTTTTTTGTTTGTTTTGTGTGTGTGTTTTTTTGCCAGAAAAGGGGAAAAGTAATGTAAGATCAGCGAAAATAACAATTAGAATTAACTGATTGCTACCACATTTAGAACTTTCAGATAAATCGTACATGACAATTTCATATTTTCCAATCCCAAGGGACAGTTGAGGTTTATTTTTCTGTGTCTTGTGTGTGTGTTTTGTTTTTGTTGTTTGTTTTGTGTGTGTGTTTTTTTGCCAGAAAAGGGGAAAAGTAATGTAAGATCAGCGAAAATAACAATTAGAATTAACTGATTGCTACCACATTTAGAACTTTCAGATAAATCGTACATGACAATTTCATATTTTCCAATGAAAAAAGCTTGCAAATGATACATGTGGAGTGGGACTGAAAAATGAGAACAAAATAAGAGGAGCTTAGGGGTGGCGTTTGGTTCTATTTCACACAGACATACCCCTTAACCACCCCAAGCACAGGGCAGCCCACTGAAAACAATTGTCATTCATCTTTTTACTGCATTTTGCCACCTGCTGTCCAGACATGCCTCAATGACCCCACTTCCTTCTGCAACACAACACCAGGCGATTGAAGTGCTGTGTGCTGGCCTCCAGAAAGGAAATTGAAGCCACATGACTGACCTGCACAGGCTGGATCCCAGAGGAAGCAATAATGGTACCTGGGAACAACCCAGGCCCAGCTGGTTGACTTACCAGTAAAATTCAGTTGCTGTCTGCTCTTTGGGGCATCTTCAATCCATCTGTTAAAGGAAAACAACACAAAGCAAAATCTTTTTATTTCCTTTAGCCTTCAGTAACACCTGTGCTCCAGTCAGTCTCCTGTCCCAACTTAGTGTTATCTCTATGTGTTCCCTAAGCTGATATGGGATCCATGACATCATCCCAGACAGAGACATCTATTGGAAAATAAAAAAGACCTTTCAGAATGTAGTGTACATATTTAAACTTGAAACGTCATTTTAGTAGAAAAAATATTAAAATAAACCCTACCCAGTTTGGCTCAGTAGATAGAGCATCGGCCCATGGACTGAAGGATCCTGAGTTCAATTCTGGTCAAGGGCACATGCCCTGGTTGTGGGCTCGATCCCCAGTAGGGGGCGTGCAGAAGGCAGCCAATCAATGATTCTCTCTCATGATTTATCTTTCTATATCTCACTCCCTCTCCCTTCCTCTCTGAAATCAATAAAATATATTTTATAGAAAAATAAAATAATAAAATAGCATAAATATAAGCAGTTTTATTTAAATTTAAGTATAATTGATATGCAATATTATATTAATTATTTTAGTTTCAGATGTACAATGTAGTAATTCAGCACTTTCATACGTTACAGTGTAATCACTCCACTAATTGTAGTAATCATGTCACCATGCAAACCTATCACAATATTATTGACTATCTTCCCCTTCACCTTTCTCACTCATCCAGGCATTAACTATCTTTTAAACTATTAGAAATACCTTGACTCATACATTTGGCCAAGTATCTTTTTTTTTTTTTAAAAAAAGCACATTCTAATTATCAAAAGATTTGACCATTTTTCTTAAGAGAAAAAGAATACACTATGTAATGTAAAATAATTGCTAACCTGTATGACTTAGGCATCCTATTAGCCAGAATTCAATTGCTCCAAGGGACTCAGAGTGCAAAATGTTTTCCTTCTGTGTGCCCACAAAGAAAATGAAACCTGTCTGAGAGCCATTCAGCATCGTCTCTGCTACAAGGAGAGGGGAAGCTCTTTGGAAGACAGAGAAATTAACCAGGCCTAGAAAGATTACACAAGTACATTACATCTCTGGCTTTGGAATCCTAGTAGCACTTTCAGGAACAAGAATGTCTAGTGTTCTCCTGATATCAACTCTAAGATGTGAGAGAATGGTTGTGGCTACATGTCTGAAGTGTGAGCCATCAGGAATAGCTCCTTACCTGTAACTACAGTGGCGCCTGTCAGCTAGAGCTCACAGTAGCAGTGGCTGCTGGAAACCTGAGTCACTCACTTGATTCCCTCATGAACCATCTGCAGCTAGTCAATTCTACCACATGGTGGAAGCTGTAATGATTGTGTATCAGTTTTGTTTGTGGATAGATAGATACAGGTATAATTACACTCAACTCTAATGTTTCTGCTTTCTCTGCTTGTACAATGTATATGACATATTTGGAAGCATGTGATAAATAAATGATAGATGATGATGATGATGATAGGGAGATAGAAAGATAGATAGATAGATAGATAGATAGATAGATAGATAGATAGAAAAACAGAGCAAATGATATAGTTAAATATCAGCTGAGGAAACATCCACATTTCCAAGAATATTTTCAATGCCTTCTAATTTTTTTCCTGCAAACAATGTACCAGAATTTTAGATAAAATGAGCAATGATATTTAATTAAATACTTGGATGCAGCTATGTGGAATTATGAAATGTGTATCAGTGACTACCCTGCTCTTGTCTAATTATTTTACTGTTTTTCACTGCATATGAGTGATAAATATTTACAAGATGCTGGTTAAATGTTTCTCAGTGAATATTAAGAGGCATGGTCTATTGATAAGCCCTTACTTTACCAAGAGCATTCCAAACTACTGAGTGGTGTCATAGAATTTTGCAACTTAAACCAAAGGTGCTAAAAATGCAATGTAATGTTTCAAATAAGCTGTAATTGTTTGTATAAATTGGCAGAATTCAATTTTGGAAAAATAATTAATTGGAATACTCAGAGACCAGTCCTAGTGCATAAAATTACCTGCTTGAAAGATTCTGACATAGCAATATTCACAGTAAAAACACAAACAAATTTTGCCAGCCCCAGTACAAGAGATTTTCAGACACTCACCTGGTTTTGGCAAAAATGAACTGCTAGTTCAAAATTTTGACTATTTTGTATGGGGTAATGAAATTGAAATGTTTTATTTCTCTTCCTAACTTACTTCATTAATTGATTTTCATGAAAGAAAAATTACTTTAGAAACACCTTTTTTGGTACTGTGTGTGTGTGTGTGTTAAAGCACATGGGGAGTGTGCAAAATTGCAGGAGAAACTGAGGTACAGAAGGTAAGACCACAGGTGCATTTGTCAGGCTCACGGGCAAGTGAGCTTATCAGCTAGGCCACAGTTAACAGGTTACTTTTCTGTACCTCAGTTTTATCACTTATAAGAACATTATTAGTACTCACTGGTTAAGTGATATAAGAAGTAAATGAGATTATCTCTATAAAATACTGACTATAATTCCTGGCAAGAAGTTAGCCTTTAATAAACATTAGCTTATTTAATATTTTAATCAAATAATTATTTGAAAAATAAATTCAAAAATAACTCCAAATGGATTCCACAATGCTCAATGTCTGATAAGGCACACTTACATGAGCCCATCACGCTAGACATGCATTAGAATCCTGTTCTACATTCTACTGATCTACATTCTACTTAGGAAACATTTTTAAGGAAAAAAAATGTAGAAGTTATCAAATTCATATTATCATAAATTATATATCTTAAATATCTACTAATAAGTCTATAAAACTTTTCAGAACTAGAATAGCATAAGGTTTTAGACAAAACCCCGAAAGATTACAGGACACATTTTGTCTTAATTTTCCACACAATCTTTTCTATCTGTAACCACTGAAATGTTATTTCCATTGAGACCATAATTTTAAAAAATTGGCCAATAAGATATCCAGTGATCCCCATTGTGCTACACAGACATTTCTGAATTCATATTTAAATTGATCATCTTGGTTTCAGTGGTCCTTCTTGGTCCTACTTAATGTCACCAAGTCAATTGGACTTAATAAATAGTCATTGACCATCAACTCTGCCAGTTACACTGGGTCTCAAAGATACTAATCTTTTCTAGTTTATATCCTACTTCTTTAATCTTAGCACTCCAGTCTTCTTTACAAATGCTTTTCTTTGGAAATTCTTCAAATACATTTCCCATATTTGTAACCCAATATCTGCTCTCCTTTCATTCCAAAAGAGCGTTTACCAAGGTCTCTCCAATAATGCACAACTACTCCAGCTCTTTCTATTGAGCTCCTTCTCAATATTTCCTTGAACATCTACCTGCAAATTTCTTTTGAATCACGATTTCAACATACCTCAACCTGGATGCTCTCTAAGCACCTTCCTCTTCATCACTTTCTATCTCCAAGACCTCAAAAGTTCATATTGATTTTCATTCCCAAATATTTGTTCATTTCAACCTCCACTCTTCTCCTGCAATACCACTGACCTAGTTTATAATGTTTCACTTATATCACTACAAAAGCCTCTTAGCTGGTTTTATGTCATCTATTTGCCCTTAACTAATCTAATTGCCATAATGCTCCATAGTTTTTTGTTTTCAGTTTTTAAAACATAATCCCTTGTGCATCTAGTTTAAAACCCTTAGTTATAACCCTAGACTTTTAGGTGAGACTTGTTGCGTATGAGGTTCTGATATTTGTAGCTACTCTCCTGTTTTATCCCTTATACCTCTCTTCCAATGGACCATCAAATTCTCCCTTTTCACTGATCTTCATGTCTTCTGAAAAAATAGTACGTAACAATTTTTCTTCATACCTGAATCTTATCACTCACGCTTTTCACAGCCCACACTTCTTAAAAGAGTTATAAACTATAATTCATTATCTTTAGTTCCTCATGTTCTTCTCACTGATAAATTCACCATTAAATCTGGATGCTCTCACCAAGGTCATAAACAGATCAATTATCAAATTCAATAGTGACCCCTAAGTGTCTGTGTTGCTTGACTTATCAGGATCCACCACTAATGACCATTCTTGCTTCTTGAACATATCAAGACCCAGAGTTTTAAGGACATCTTTGTTGTTCTTTTGTTTGTTTGCTTTCCTTGTGTTTAATCTCCTACATCTTGTAGTGATATATCTCAATATCCTTACCAAGTCCTTCCTTGTGGATAAACTCTTAAAATTGTTTTCCAGGGTTCTTTTCTTGGTCATCATGTATCATTCCAAGCCCACTGATTCTCAAGCCTATTTCAAGCCTAGTACACTGAGAACCCCAATATATAACACAACATTACATCTATAAAACCAGATTGGCCAAGGCAAATTATGTCTCATTTGAAAAGGCACCTTGGATGATCCTGACATGGTTGTCCCTCTCTGGTCAAGATTTTTACTCTTTCTGGCTGACCTCATCCCTGCCCAGTCCTTCACTATCACCTTTGTGCAGATGCTCAAAATTTTGATCTCTAGTTCTTACCTATTTTCTCAGTACCAACTCCATATATTTAATTGCCTTTTGCCACCTCAAACGACATGTCCTACCAGGACTTTTAACTCAAACTGTTCAAATCAAATTCATTATTTTGTTCTTTCAAGACTGCTTATCATCCAGCACTCCTATATAAGTAATTGTCCAAGCCCCAAAACGGGGATCATTTTATCTTCTTTCCTCCTCATTATTCATCAAATCCAGTGAGTCTTTTAGTCCTATTATTATCCTTTTCAGTCACTCTCATCACTGTCCACTCCTTTCTCTACTCACTGATGCTCTCATTGTTTAGTCTTCTGTCTAGGCTATTATTATCTTATTAATTCTTCTAACTAATTGTCATGCCCCCAGCTCTCCTTTCTGCAATCGATCTTCCATTCAGCTCCCAGAATAAATTTCTAAAATGCACTTTTTATCCTTTCACTGACCAGATTGCAACTCTTTTGAACTCCCACCATCCACAGGATAAAGTCCAAATTCCTCAGCCTAATGTTGGATCTCCAATGTCAGCTGAATGGAAACAAAGTTTACTGGCTCAGTTTCATTTATTTATTTGGCAAATATTTATTGAGTATCACCAGGCAATATTCTAGGCACCAGGAATACTAAAAGGAAGAGATGGGAAAGCTTCTAACACTAATGGAGTTTGCAGTTTAGGTCAGGGAGCAAACAAATAACCATACACACACGAAGTGGGAAGTTCTGTGTGAAAAAATTTAAATGAGAATAATTGATATGAGCTAAATGGCTGCTCTATGATATGGTCAGAAATCAGGGAAGGCATCAAGCAGTCTAAAAAATATTATTAGACCTGAATACAATGAGAAATACTGAATAAATTTCTCAGAATTATACATACCCATGAAAATACGGTTGGGAGTTTGAAAGAAAAACCAGCTATATGGGGGTGGGACTTGAATCTGTGTTTGCAGGACATTTGAAGGTGAAACATTCCCCTAGAACTACAGAAGCTTAGAGAGCTGCTTTCATGGATGTATTTAGTGATTATTCCAAAAGGTGCCCAGGTGAGTTCATGAAGGTTTCATAGAATCCCTTTAAAGGATCAATCAGTCCAGAAGATCAGAGGAGATTGCTTTGCCCTAGGCATTTTCAGAATTTCAGGGACAAAGAATAGCATATTATCTTATTATCTTAGCTTAGTATATGAGAATCCCAACCCTTCAGTTTGTGAGTCAGTCACAAAAAGGTAAATACTGTATGATTGCACTCCTATGAAATATCTAGAGTATTCAAATTCAAAGAAAGAGAAATCAGAATGCGGTTGTTAGAGGTTAGGGGATGTTGCTGCTAAATGGATACAGAGTTTCATTTGTGCAAGGTGAAAAAATCCAATTTGAATATACTTAACACTACTGAACTGTACAGTTAGAAATGGCTAAGGTGATCAATTTTATGTGTGTTTTACTACAACTTTATAAAAAAATCAACAACATTCAAAACTTAAAATAATTAAAAAGAAGATTGTAAATGTATTAGATTATTGAAAAAAGAAATCTTATATAATAAAGAGGTAATATGCAAATTGACCATCATGCCCTAGCACAAGATGGCCACCCCCATGTGGTCACATTCGCTGCTCCCATGTCATCACAAGATAGCCACCACAAAATGGCTGGGAGGGGAGGGCAGTTGTGGGCAATCAGGCGAGCAGGGGAGGGAAGTTGGGAGCAACCAGGCCAGCAGGGGAGGGAGGGCAGTTGGGGGTGACCAGGCCAGCAGGGGAGGTCAGTTTGGGGGGACCATGCCTGCAG
>NW_006290306.1:7222824-7231395 GCF_000327345.1 Myotis davidii
GAGGGGCCCTCTCTCCCCCCTGAGTGCACAAATTTCTGTGCACCGGGCCTCTAGAACATATATAAAAGATGAACATGACAGCATAGTAGATTTTGTGGTACCCCTTCAATTTTTTATATTGTCATCCTGCAAAACAGCCATACCTGTTCAAAGATATTTCCTGATAATATCAATGGCCTCTTAATTATTAGTGTTATGGATCTCAATTCTGATAATCATTTTATAGTACATATTCAGAGAAGGTGTTTTTTTTTTCTTTCTTTCTTTATTGATTAAGGTAGTACATATTGTCCTTATCTCCTCAGTACGCCCCCACCCCCCCGCACCTTCCCCAAAGGGTATTTGTTGTTGTTTTTTACCCAATTCAATGTTCTATTAATTTCATAAATGTTTTTATCCTCTTATTTTTTTTTTATTTTGTAAACTAATTTTCTGGAAAGCTTAGGAAATCTGACTTGCATTCAACATAAAGTATTTATCAGGCCACTTGACATCAGAAGCTAAGGAAAAAAAAGTTAGAAAGTGATAAGCTAGGGTCAGAGATAGGGAACCTGCCCTAACTCTTGACTCACCTCTGAAAATTATCCTCTGCCACAAAAGTAACTTTAAAATATACCTATTTATTTTAAAACTTTCAAATAACCTCTAAAACCTTTACAGACAATCTTGCCATTTTTTCCTGAACTTCTGACCATTTTCTGATCACTGAATTTGGCTAAGGAGGATTCAACATTCTCATTTATTACAAGACTAGTGGCCTGGTGCACTAAGTTCATGCATGGGGGGGTGGTTCCCTCAGCCCAGCCTGCACCTTCTCGAATCTGGGACTCCTTGAGGGATGTCTAACTGCAGGTATCGGGCCTAAACCAGCAGTTAGACATCCCTCTCACAATCCGGGACTGCTGGCTCCTAATCGTTTGCCTGCCTGCCTGATCACCCCTGACTGCCTCTGCCTGAATGCCTGATCACTCCTCCCCTGCTGACCTGGTTGCCCCTAATCCCCTGCTGGCCTGATCTCACCCCCAACTGCCCTCCCCTGCCGACCTGATCTCGCCCTCAACTGCCCTCCCTTGCTGGCCTGATTGCCCCTAACTGCCTCTGCCTCAGCCTCCACCACCATGGCTTTGTATGGAAGGAAGTAGGACGTCCGGAAGATGGCTGGTCGACCAGTCTAATTAGCATATTACCCTTTTATTAGTATAGATGTATATTGCTTGTTGACCAAACAAAGAAGGAAACAACTTCTGCAGACTGACCATGAGATTTCCATTGAAGGACACCCTTTGGCTCCATGGGCAGGTTTTGATTTTTTTTTTTTATTGATATTTTACAGAGAGGAAGGGAGAGGGATAGAGAGTTAGAAACATCGATGAGAGAGAAACATCAATCAGCTGCCTCCTGCACACCCCCTACTGGGGATGTGCCCCCCCAACCAAGGTACATGCCCTTGACTGGAATCGAACCCAGGACTCTTCAGTCCGTAGGCCGATGCTCTATCCACTGGGTCAAACCGGTCAGGGCTTGATTTTTTTTAACTCAGATCTAGATATGCTCGGATTGCAACAAAACAGGATCCAGAACTAAGATGAGGCAAGTGATGTACTTGCTTCAGAGGCAGAACAAAGAGTCTTCAAAATACTCAGTAACCAAAATAAATAATACTGATTGCAATAATTTGGGAAATACATGTGAATGAAATATCAGAATTTTAAATCAAGACAGGCTGCTGTTGTTTGTTTTATGATCCTGTGTTACTAGGAATTAGAAGTTATTTCCAATCAGTCCTCTATTTCGGGTCCCTGGCTGCCAGTGCTAGGATGGTTTCTGAGGGTACACAATGGTAAAAAGCATATTGGGCAATGCAGAGCTTTATTTTATTTTTTCTTAATCCTTACATGAGGATATTTTTTTATTGATTTTTAGAGAGAGTGGAAAGAAGGGGAGACACAGAGAGAGAAACACCAATGTGAGAGAAATACATTGATTGGTTGCCTCCCACATGTGCCAAACCAGGGCTGGGGATCGAGCCTGCAACCTAGGTATATGTCTTTGACCAGAATCGAACCCAGGATCCTTCATTGTGACGGTCTGACGCTCTATCCATTGAGCCAAACTGGCTTGGGCCAGAGCTTTATTTGTAGACATTGTTTTGACTGTGGCACCTTATTTAGCTTTTTCTGTGTGGCTCAAATTATGGGAGGATATTGTTTTAAGGATGTGTAAGGTGTACCTTTTGCCCCTAGCTCCAGTGTGGTTTGACAAGGCACTGAAGAAGAATTGTTATCTATCCCACATTTCAGCAGCTTGTGGTGGGTGAGCAGTGTGAGGAGGGGAAGGTTCTTCTTGGGGCTTTCTCTATGGAGGCCCATCATAGAGACCAGACCAGATGGAGTTTTATCAGTTCTTGGCCATGCATGGCCAATTTTTGTTTTGTTTTGACATATTGTCTCCAAGTCAGCAACATACCACAGGATAATTTCTAAAAACTCAAAGACAGAAAACAGTATGATGATTACCAGAGGAAAAAGCAGGTGAGGGAGGTAGGAGAAGGTAAAGAGGAGATAAAATGGAGATGAAAGGAGACTTGACTTGGGATGGCGAACACACAATACAATATACAGATGATGTATTATAGAATTGTACCCCTGAAATTTCTATAATTTTATTAACCAATGACACTCCAATAAATTCAAATTAAATTAAAAATGGAAAATAGACTCAAAGCTAAAAGATCATATGTTAAAAAATTCAATGCTATATCTTTTCATAAAGAACGGTTCAATATTTAAATCCTCCAATACTGATTTTTATAGGCTGAGGTATAGCACTCTTTAAAGAGATGGAGCAGTCAAACACTGTCTTTCAAATAAACTTCATTTTCATTTTTCTATAGATGCTTTCTCTATTGTTCCCAAGTACTAACACTAGACTTAGGTATGTGTCTTTACTGGGAGGTATTGGCTACTACTCATAGTCACCCTATCAAGAAATCTCCATAGTTAGCTTTCCATGGTTTCTCAAATGTTTATCTAACCAGGTCCTTCAGACTTAAGGACATTTGAGTTTTTTTAAAAAACATAAAATGCAAATGTTATTCCAGGATGCTAAGAAAAGCTAATGTCAACCATTAACCTTAAAACCAACAATTAACAGCTCAATCCGAATGAGTTTTTAATGCTTTCTTTAATAATGAATGAACCTGTGGTTGTTAAACTTCTTGTGTTACTAGTACTGGAATTTGGGGTGACACTGAATGAATTAAAAGGTGAATGCCAGTTCCTTTAAGAGCAATCTTTAATACGTTGCATTATAACTCTCTTTACTTGGTATTCTTTCAGTACTATTTGGAGTGTTGAATAAAAAAGTTTATTTTCCTGACTTTGTCTTATAAAAAATAGTACAAGCACAAAGAAGTAAAAAATTCTCAGGGCTGTAGTAAAAAGGGATCCTTTCTGTGGCATTGGATTACCTCTGGGCTAGAGAAGCATGTTTTATCCCAACCCACATACCCAACCTAATCTTTAGACTCAGTTGTTCTGACAGACATCACAATGTATACTATAAATTCCTAGTTATGTTGAAAAATGAATTTTTCATGGTGATAAAAATGTTTTGGCAAAATTAGGTGCTGTTTAAGATTCTAGTGAAAATAACTAGAATAAGTCTTGAACTCTTTTAGGGTAGGGAATTGTGTTTGTCACCTTCTTCAATTAGAATGCTACACAGTACTTGAGAGAGACTCAAGCACAACCTCTTGCCTTTTACATTGCTGGGTGCTCAGGATAAGTTTCCTGTGGTCGAGAATTTTAATAGAGATGAGAGGCTTAAAAGGTCTATTGCTTGGGAAGGGGTTGGTGGTAGATGCGATAACACTGTCCTCTGTTAGGCACCATAGGTTTTATATTTCCTGGTGAAAAGAACTTATAAAAAGGATGAGGGGAGAGGTTGATGAGCATATGGAAAAGCCAAGGATGGAAGAACACAGAAAATCAACTTTTTTTTCGTCCAATTTTACTCATGCACAATTTCTTTTACAAATTCAATAGGAGGTCAAAATGGGTGTTCTTCCTGACTTAGCTTGAATGAGGTCCTCCCAGTAATTAATATCAGATATCAAAGTATATGTAAAAGAGTTTTTCTTAAACACATTTTGCAAAGAAAATGGATAAAAAATTTGTTGCATGATTCTTACATCTCTTCATTTGCCTCAAGAGGGGATGACAAGAGAATACACTAGAGACCTGTGTTGGGAGAAAGAGTGGTGGTATCCCATCTGTTCCAAACCTGGTGAGGGATGAACACATAATGACTCTTCTGAAGCAGGAGAGTAAGGGTAGCTGCCCTATGGTGGACCTGCTGGAACTCCACAGTTCTGGGGTAAGGGTGCATATGTGTCTCACTTATATATATGCTACATGGGAGAAAAAACCAAGTTGGAGCCCTCAAGTCTTTCCAATAAGGTCAACTAGATGGCTGGGGATCTCAGGTGGAGGAGACAGAAATGGATGCCATGTTCCTGGATGCTGCAAGGCTTTGCAATTTTAATTAGAGATGCAGCTGCCTAGGTCAAGGGAACTGCAGGAGTGGGCTCCCCTGCACCCCAAAGAATTCTTGAGGAAAAGGTCAACCTTAGTCATCGGTGAAACCCAGAAAACTTGAAGCTTGTTAAGGAGAGGCCCAGCTCAAGCAAGATACTTCCTCTGTCTCCCTGACTGCTGTGACTTGAAAGACAGACAGGCTGGTAAGCTTTTGGAAGGAGAGGAAGAATTCTCTATAAAAAACAGAGGCAATCAGTGTATCTGAAACCTTGCCTTCATGGCCCCTCTCCCTTTGCAGATTTCCAGTCAGAAGCAGGTACAAGCTGGGAAGGGAGACGACTTGATATTTGATGTCATAACAAGCTACAGTTTTGGCTAATGTCTTGAACAGGACATTTCATTTTCTAAATTGAGACTGTGATATAAAGTGATTATAGGACCAAAAGGGAGTAGCAAATTTGTAGACATTTCAGAGTTTTCATTTCAAGCAAGATGAGATTACTGTCAGGGATTACATTTTTAAAATACAAGTGAGCAACTAACTAGCTAACTAGATAGATAAATAACATAACAATGTATTTTGATCACATCATGAGCTGTGCTCCAGTCAGTTCATTGCATAGAACTAGTCTCTGGCTGGTGGCAATAATATTTAATGTTATTATAATAACTCCTTTCTCTCACCTTGTTTTTATGGCCTAGGCCCCTTCACCTACTTTTCAAGGTGAGTTGACACAGATCTCTTTGGTATATTAGAGAAGTCAAGCATGGAGTGGGCTTCTGGTCTCAGGTGTGACTATCTGGGATGAACAGTCAAACTCAGCAAATGAAAACACAGTCTCCTCCATTCCCTCTCCCTCATGTGCACCACAGCGTCCTCTTCAAAGGCAGGGCCACCTTAGCATATCAGATCTGGAAGGGACTGTTATCTGGTAAACCACTGGTAATGAGCATGAGCGAAGACCCCAGCAGCCACAGATGATGGCAACCCTCTGGCTCCTGAAGGACTTAATGGCATTCACCCCACCAGGGAATGATGTTGGATTTGATTCACTACCCACTGCGTTCTACAGTTGGTTGGTTTGTCTCTCCTATAAAATCACTGTCTGGTACAACTTTGGAATCCTAGAAACCGTTTCCTTGGAGCCTGTGTGGCTCACTCTCAGACCAAAGGGCAATTGGTGTGCTGTGTTTACATTTCCACCTTTCATAGCCTGGCCTTCCGAGGCCTTTGTGAAAACAGAGCAGAGTCCTCAGGGGAAAGCACTCGAGGTTAGTGCTGTCAACTCTGCTCCTTAATTCCTGCATGACTGATGTCAAGGACACTGTCTTTTTGCTCCTGCTCAGAACAAAATCCCCCTCCGACTCCCCGCTCTATCATGTTTGGGGTGCAAGGCCGGATCTCTAATGATCTCAGTCAGAGCCTCCTGTACCTTCCGAGAGAAACCTGACCTCAGAAGTGAGCATTTATGGATGAGCGGTGTGCCTGTGATATTTTCTTTAAACAGTGCTCTGTGTCTAAAATGTTGTCAATCAGACTACCTTAAAACTGACCAAATGCCTGGGTGTATAGGAGGTCCTGGAGTCAGGTATTCAGGAACTCACCTGGACTCACATGAGTCATCACATTTGATAAAGCCAATAGGAACGAAGTGTACAATTTAGAACTAGTCTTTAAAGAACAACCATATGGATGGGTTCAGGTTCAAATATACCCTGTTTCTATAACACCTGGAAAATAATTGCTTTGAGTGTGAATGAATATTTGCTATCACATCTTTGAAGATTTTAAAGTACCCTAAATTATAGAGATTCCGGTGTGTGTGTTTAGAAGAAAGGTGGACAAGCTATAAAATAAATAAGGTCTGAGGATTTAATATATAACATGGTGACTATAGTTGATAACAATGTATTGTGTAATTGAAATTTGCTAAGAGAGTGAAACAAATATTCTCACCATAAGAAGAAGAAAGATAAATAATATGTGAAGTATTATATACTAACTAGATGGGAGGAATTCTTTCAGACATATATCAAATCATCATAATGTACATTTTATTTTATTTTTTTAAATATATTTCATTGATTTTTTTACAGAGAAAAAGGGAGAGAGATAGAGAGTTAGAAACATCGATGAGAAAGAAACATTGATCAGCTGCCTCCTGCACATCTCTTACTGGGGATGTGCCCGCAACCCAGGTACATGCCCTGACTGGAATCGAACCTGGGACCTTTCAGTCTGCAGGCCGATGCTCTATCCACTGAGCCAAACCGGTTTCGGCATAATGTACATTTTAAATATCTTACAATTTTATTTGTCAATTTACCTCAATAATAAAAAAATAAAATAATTATTTAAAAAATTTAAAACAAATACTACAAAAAGAAAAGAGGAGGAACAGAGAGAAACACCAGTCACAGCCATTGTTTCAAGTGGATCCAGCAAAGTTCTATCTCCTCTCCCTGATTCTGTAGTTCCAGAGATTCTTTTGGGATTATCTACATAGAACTAGCACCTTCATATAAATGTAGCCATGGGGAATTCTAACCCACCTCACCATTCTTTGACAGTGGATCTGTAAATGCTGAGTCTGACTACTATGTAGCTTGCAGATAAACAGCATGTTTATAGGAATCCTAGGAGCTAACTTCAGAAGATACAAACTCGGACCTTCAGTCATTCCAGTTCAGGGAGATTTGCTGACCTTCAACCGTAGAATCAGGGTGATGTAGAACCAGGATGATGAAGACCAAGATGACACACACCAGACCATCACTTGACCAGTTTCAAGGTCCTTATCAAAATGGTCTGTGTTGATCTAGAGTCTCCTGTGGTCGGCAAACTGCAGCTCTCGAGCCACATGCAGCTCTTCGGCCCCTTGAGTGTGGCTCTTCTTAAGCCTTAGGAGTACCCTAATTAAGTTAATAACAATGTACCTACCTATATAGTTTAAGTTTAAAAAATTTGGCTCTCCAAAGAAATTTCAATCTTTGTACTGTTGATATTTGGCTCTGTTGACTAATGAGTTTGCCGACCACTGGCAGTGGTTCTAAACCCTTGCTAATGCTGCGACCCTTTAATACAGTTCCTCATGGTGTGGTGACCTCCAACCATAAAATTATTTTTGTTGCTACTTCATAACTGTAGTTTTGCTACTGTTATGAATCGTAATGTAAATATCTGATATGCAGGAGGTATTTTCATTGTTACAAATTGAACATAATTAAAGCATAGTGATTAATCACAAAAACAATATGTAATTATATATGTGTTTTCTGATGATCTTAGGCGACCCCTGTGAAAGGGTCGTTGGACCCCCAAAGGGGTCGCGACCTACAAGTTGAGAACCGCTGATCTAGACTCATGTACATGTGTGAGGAATTAAATACGGTCACCCTCGCTAGCCTTTGTCATAGGTGGAGCTTTTAAGAAAAGATGTCAGAGGACAAAAGTGCCTCTCTACTGCAGTAGTGACTGCTGGGTTCTTAAGCAAAGCAACTGTTTTGCCCAAGTTATTACAAAATCAGAAATTATTTAGTTCCAATGTTCAATTTTAATATTTTTAATTTTCTCACTTTGGTGTAATAGAATTTCTGAAGAAATCCATAAGAAAGAAAATGAAAGCCTTCTGGGTGGAAGGCTAGACAAGGGGGGCAGAGGACAGCCGGGCGATTTCTGGCAATCATGTTGTCACCAATTATAATTAGCATAAAAGTAGTACACAAGTAATCTAATTAATGCCCCTAGAAGATATGGATGCATTTTAGCACCAAAGGATTTGGGGGCTCAGAATACATATTTTATAACTTTAGCTACATCTTAAATTATATGAATTTTTCAAATGTCAAATGAGGCCTATCTAATTTGTAATCATCTGTTATCCTCTCAACTTCATCAAAGTTTGAATGTTCATATAAAAATATTTCCTGTCATCCTTCTGATCAAATCGTGTGCCACATAGAACTAGTGTTTCAATCCACACGCAGGGATTTGACTTGGTGTGCTTTCCTACAAATGCTGCCTAACTGGGGA
>NW_006290306.1:7231424-7240913 GCF_000327345.1 Myotis davidii
AGTCCCCATTTTACCCACGGGGGGGGGGGGGGATAAAAGCATAAAAATGAAATATTGTAAGAAGTTGCAAATATTTTGCTTTTAAAAATGCTTTCAAAAATGGTTACTGATTTTTTAACTTAAAAATTATCCTGTGTGATTCGCCTGGCCTTTTAGGGAGATACTAGGACCGAGATTCCAAGGCTGATACATTTTACCCGCAAATGGAATGATCGTGTAAGCAAACACATGTTTGATCTGCACCCCGGAGCTTGGCAGGCTGAAGGGAAAGGATGTATCTCTTGCTATCATTTGAGTCCCCACCCAAACCCAGACATCAAAGCAGAAAATCTACATGCTCCAAAAGAGGGAACGGAGATAAGTGAAAAGCTCTTCAGATATTTGTTTTTAAAATCCCCTGAGAGCACATTGAATTTGGACCATGAAAGCAGAGCTCAATTTGTACTTTTGATTTTTCCCAGTTTTCCATTAACAACAACAAAAAAAACTTCTTTCACCACCTTCATGTGCAGAAGGCATGAGCTTGCTTTGTTTCCCAACTGACCTATTCATATCAAGTTAGTTACACCCACTTTAATCTTCTCCCCCACCCCACTTTTGGCTAGAGCTAGGGAGCCCCCCTATGGAGTTGGGAACTGATATAGATGATAGAGACTTTTGCTTTTTATTTATAGAGAATTCAACCCCTCAGTGACACAAGGCACCCTTTCTTATTAAAGAACAGAATGCATGGAAGTTGTTAAAAAACAAATCACTTTCCATTAGAAAAAGTTACATGATTGGAAAAGAGAAGAGCACATTGCTGTAATTACCAGTACATTAAGCAGGGACTGAACAGCTGCGTGAACTTGGAGTCCGTAGAATAACAGCCACGGAGCCAGCTTCCCCATATGGTCAAGGGAGGAGGTGGGGCTTCTAGCTGTTGGGGGGTTGGAGAGGTGAAGGGGGGCACATTGAATCCCATTCAAGGGAGAAACACAGGCCAAGAAATGTCTGGCTTCCCAATCCAAATGCAGCTTCCTCTGTGCTGCAGTGAGAAAACCCCCCTGGCCTCCATAACAAAAGCCTCTAAAATCAATGTTGTTTTTTCCTAAAGAGAGCAAAATGTGAGCCTCTTCAGACTTTTTGGCTACACAGCTTCTAACAGAAAAGATGACCTCAGAAAGACTGAATCACTTCCTCAGCTTTCCTGGGGTGTGGCTATTGCCCAGAATGATTGATATCACTTCATAAGCACTCTATTTGATCTGGCGTATGCCTTCTTCCCTAATTAGAAGTAGGGTCTGGCCAACAGAGATGAGTCCCCAACACAACGCATTGGTCTCAATCTGTCGCAGGGAAAAGCACGCCTGCCTTCTAATTGGCATTCCCTTCAGAATTTGGCAAATTTGGTAAAAGCAGACTGGCACTATGGTAACCTTTCATTATCAATGCAAATCCTAACAGAAAAGCATTCCATTCTTCTTACATTGTATGTCATAAATTAAACACAATAAATTTTATTGTGAAATCCCCTTGGAAGACATTCCTGAATAGATGAGGCAGAAAATGCTTGCATTATACTAAACAGAGCTAAAATTTGATAGTCGCTGGAAGGGTTGGCTATAAGAAATCTAGCTATTTACAGGGGGAAATACCAAATAGGCTACATCATTTGCAAGGAGATGTTTTTGTAAGTACCATGTCCAAAGCCATTCACGTTTCAACCATAGGAAGGCTGTTATCACAGAGGATGGTGCTCAGCTGTTCCACTTCCACTGACATAGAATGAGAAGTACTGGCATTAAAATGGAATTGGAGGAATTCAAGCTTCCTGAAAATTTGAGTTAGTTAACAGGAGAGGGATCCGTGCCAAGGAGTTATATAATAGATGCCTTTTACTTGCTGTAGCTTTTTTCATTTTAATGAAAAGGGGCACTTTTAAGACAGTTCAGGTTCAATTATGTCCATCAGCCAAAATAATGAGTTTGATAGTTTTACAAAGTTTCTCCTACTGGAAAAAAGTCAGAAAAAATCTTTAAGAAATATGACTACGGGTAATTAAGCTATATATGTAAGGGTCACTGACTCTGTCACACGATGGTGCCATGGAATCTCATAAAATGGGAAAGTATTACTAAAGAAATTTTGTCAGAAATGGGTGCATTTCACAATTAGAGACACATAGTCCAAGAAAGAATATCACAATTTCCCTATAAATTAATACTTGATCAACTTTAGAAATACCTAAATTTAAAAATTAAGTTAAAATAGCATTTTACTCAAATTAGGCACACTATTGTTTCTTAGAAAATTATTAGATAGATAGGTAGGTAGATAGATATGTAGATGTTAAAACACCTCTTGCTGGGTATTGGAGTGTTCATATTTGATTTGTGGGCTCTGTACTTACGCATTTATAACTGTTCAAACAGGTACTGAGATATTAACTTACAGGACTTTCTTAATAAACCAATTAATAAATCAACTATGGGAAGGACACTCATTGAAGTCCTTTACACATGCAGTAAATCAATCATTACCAATTTTCTGAGCTCCACGGAACTCTCCCTTTTATGTGTTCCATTCAACTTAAATGAAAGTTTCTACCAGATCTTATTCCAGATCCCCCATGAGACAGCTACCTTTTACAACCAGTCCTTTACAAGACTGGACATCTCAGTAGACATGGAGTCAGAAATGTGGGACTACTGAATTTCATTCATTCTGATGGCTTTCTTCTCAGATGCCATAAAAAAATCATCTTTATTTGTGGCTTTCTGACAGCTAACGTTTGTCTGTGTCATCTATACTTTCTAGGGAAAAATATAATGTGTAGATAGCTTTAAACTTTAAAATTTTTTCCAAGCAAGAAGAAAGGGTAATAGTAATAATAATACCAAAAAAAAAATAGTTTTACTTCGTAAAAATTCCGTGACTAAAAATTTCTCAGGCATTTAGGCCATATGTCATGACCCTCTGCACTGGTTAAGTATAGTTAGAAATTATTACCAAGTTACAGAACTAGTCACTTACTTCAGGAAATAGTTGGTTATTTGTTTGGGCTACAAATTGCATGAGCATTCAAAATTTACCAGGGGCTGGAGCTACAAATAAATTATTTTTTTTTCTTTTATGAGGCATTTCTAAGGGATTCTTTAAATTAGCTGCTCATCTTCCCCCTAGAAATAAATTTTCCTTTCTACAGCAGAATTGACTTCTGAAGAAGAGCTTATCATGGCTGCTAAGAGCACAGATTCTGGACTTGAATGAGCTTGAATCCCAGCTGTGCCACTGAACAGCTGGGCACCCTTTGGGCAAGCCACCTGGCCTCGCTGAGCCTCTGTTTCTTCTCCTGTAACACTGTGATTTCATAACACCCCCCACGCCCCACTTTAGATGAATGCTTTTTTAAAAGTGCTCAGAAGCTTGCCTGGAACTGTTTGCCCATAGCTCTGTGAGATGAGTAAATGGGGGAAGAAAGAAAGATGAAGCAGACCAGCCCAAGAAGACTAGGAAATCCAAAATAACTACTTTCCACACACAGAAAAAGTGCCCTGCTCTCTGCTATTTATCTTTGGCACCAAAGATGCACATCTACATTTAAAAATAAAATAAAAATTGTATGAATCCTCATTTTATTTTGAAACAAAAGTGAATCTTTCACTTGTAAATTTGAAACACTGTATAAAATGGACCAGGATCATCAGTTGCTGGGGCAGTAAGATGCCATGCTATGAATTGCCACCATCGCCTTGCTTCTCCTGTGACCTTCCTGAACAGAGTAGCAGTAGATAGACGGAAAGGAAAGAATCAGATGAAAATCCACTTTAGCTAGTTGGTGCGAAGTTTCAGAAAACAAGCAGTTCAACTTAGGGGCCTTCCTTCTCCACATCCCCCATTCACCCCCCTTTCTAGATTTCAGAGGCTGCCTTCATCCTCTCGAACCTTTTAAGATCAACTCTAAGTATGAATTTAATTTAATCACTCACGTCTTTACTTATTAATTTATCCAATATTAATTGAGCACCTACTGTGCATCTACGTCCCAGGCAGCAGCATGGGAGGCAGATCAGGGGCTATAAAGAAATACCTTGTTCATAAAAATGAATGAGACATCATCCTTATCCTCCAGGAACCCACGAGTTAAGCCATTCATGCAGAGCAAGCAAAGACCAGAACAAAAATCATGTGACGCGTGACCAAATGAAAGAGAGTGAGAGAGAAGAAAGTGTCTAGCTCTGCTGAGGAAAGTTTGGGGCATTTTCTCAAATGAGAAGAGGCTTTTAGGACTGCAAGGAAAGTAGGAATTAGCCAGGTGAAGAAGGAACAAGAGGGCATGAGGACCCAGCACAGGAAGGGAAAAATGTCGGGTGCGGAGACACCAAGGCTAGCAGAACTGTGTACGCTCAGAACTTGCCTAGTAATGTTTACGGCTGGAATGCAGGGCACTTTGGGGCAGCATGGGGTTTGCAAAAGTAGGAAAGACACAGGTGTTTTCAAAAGGCTACAAGTGATGCCATGATGAGGCCATTTATAAAGTCTTGCTACAATGTCTTGCGCTCATCCTGCTTATGGGATTACCTGTCTGAAGGAAGGGAGGAAGGGTCTAAAGATGCTGACAACCCGAGGGCACTGAAATGGGGACTGTGTCAATTCCCTTAAGGACCACCCAGGAATTCAGAAGGCAGGAAGCAGGCTATTCTCTTCTATGTGACCCATGTCCCATCCAAACATCTTAAAAGGCACAATTCTGAATCTTAATAAGGAATCTATGTACTCACAGCCAGCCTGGTAGGCTCCTACTTTTACTGATGCAGAGTATTTACTTATCATCTATTAACTAAATTAAAAAGTAATATCCAAGGTTGATGATTTATAATACTAACTTGCATTAAACAGCCTTTATTCTAATCCTGAGAAAGATTCCTATTCACCCCAGTTCCTGCAAGGAAGAGAAAAACCAGGGTGACCCAAGCCCTGTGTGAGAAGTCGCAGAGGGTTGCCCGTGGAGTGTGACATGTGAAAAAACGTTCTGACAACTCAAAGAGAAATTTATATACCTAAGTTTTAGATCAGGAAGAGAAACAAATTTCATCTTAGAGCTGCCAGTGCCAGGAGAGGTAATAATGACTCATAGTGATCTATACTCGACAGACCACAACTCCACACCTCGCACATCCCCGAAGTTCATTCTCCTGTGAAAATCATCGCACTCTCCAAAGGCATCTTTTAAGCAACAGCGGAGTCTGTCCTAAACACTGTGATATTTGACCCTTTTCATCTATATAATGAAGCTGTAAAAAATTGCTCTGGATTAGCCCTACCGACATTAAATCTGATAGGACTAAACCAGTTCAGGTTTTCATGGCCCTGCTGTACGGATGAAAAAAGGACACTCATCATAGTGTTTACTTAACTTCTCCAGTTTCTCAGAAAGCAGCATGCGTCAGCCTCCTCCAAAGAGCAGAGACCGAATCCCAGTCGGTAAACACATTGTGTGTGTGTGGGGGGGGGCCCTCTGCGCTGCACCATCTCCTCTGGCTCATTAAGAAGAAACAAGCAAAAACAACAAAACGATGGCGCGTTCCAGCACTCCATCTGGAAGCATTGTTCCCGACGCTAAACCACCAAGCAGGTGAAGCGTTCTAATCCCAGACCCTGCCGTGGATAAAATCTGCCCCGTTCTTTAGCATTTGTGAACAGCCCTGGAAGAGGAATTCTGGGGACCAATAGGTGGGGGTGGTTGTAAATTAAAGGAGAATAACACCTGTCTCTGCAGCTGGCCAGCAGGCCTCCCTTTAATGTGCTGTCTGCTGGGAAATAGAGGCGTCTCATGTTACCCAGAGGCCCTTCGCCTGCAGTGGAGTCTGCAGAAAGGAATTCTATGACCAGAAGATGTGAGGCTTGGTCTGGGGCCAAAAACAATGGTGAAAGGTACGAAATGAAAAGCTCTGTCAGGACAAAGGCACTCAATCACAGAACGACGCACGGCTTGGCCTTTTGAAGAAACGAACCCCAAACCAAACGCACAACTGGATTAGCAACTGGTTGATCCTTTTTACCTTCTAATGCTCTCTGGCTGGCGACTACTTGTTGAAAGCCGAATGAGAATACAGCCGCCAGCGGCATACAGTGTCTTCATTTAAGGGCTAACTCTGGCTGGTCTCAGAAAAGCAACTTGCAAGATTTATGCTCCTTTGCCTCCCGTCCATGTTTTTTTCCATTAAAAGGGGAATTTAGAGCAAAGTTACCAACGTAACTGCAACCCAGTGCTGGAGAAGTCCTCGCTGACTTGCAAAATAACTGTGGCTTCAGCAGAATTGCGTGCCCAATAGTACCAGAGGTGAAACCCATAAAAATTGTGTGCATTTTTTAAAAACAAGAGAAAAGACCTTGGAATTAGGTCCACATTGGATCTAATGGTTGGTTTTGCACCGTAGAACACAGCTAACTTTGAATAACGGGAACACAGAGAATCAAAGGAGAGATTCTTTCTAAGAAAAGCTTAGAAGAGTCCAAATATATATAGCTTTAATTTTTCTTGTAATGTCAAGATCGCAGAGAGGCGAGCAAGGTTATCCAAAGAAATATAGAAGGGTAAAATGTTTTAAAGAGATAAGCAGCTTCAGTGGTCCTAGGTCACATGGCTCTGAATGTCCAGAGAATGACTGGGAGTCAGAACAGATCTGTGTGGTGTGACTTCACAGGGTCAGGAAGGAACCGTTGCTTTCTGCCTGCACACGGGATGCCTGGAAATCCTATAATGGAAGACAGAGCCATTCAAGACCTAGTCAGAACTTGGATCAAATGCAATGTCCCTGGAAAAGTACCAATAAAACAAAATTCACAATGAGCCCTAAATGACTGAAATCTACCTGAAGCTTAGTGAAGTGGCAGAGGGAGGTCAATAATGCCTCCACTCCTTGAAAGAGGGGAGCTTTAGGAGGGCACCATGGAGTGGGGGTCAATGAAACAGGAAGTGAAGCTGTGGACACCAATGCCAAGGCTGTTTTCTTTGAATTGGCCGTCTATGGGCTCTGACTGTAACAGATGGAACTGATTGGATCAACAGTATGGGAAATGAGAAGGAGGCCGTGCCTAAGGAGGAAGCAAGTGCCCCAGGTGTCCAGTCTCAAATATTTTGGCAGTGAATTTAGACAAGAGGCAGGGGGATCACTTATTCAGGGAAAACTCTCAATGAATAATGTTTTATAAAATGCCTAAAATCTCTATTGCTGTTCTCCATGGTACACAGATATAAGCAAAGTTTCATTGTTAGTTTGAAGAAATGATTCCACTTTATTAAATGTTTGCTTGATATTCTGCTTAAAGCATTATGATAGGGAACTCATTCATGAAAATGCATTACCAGAACCTTAACCCAAAGAAATATTTGTTTTTACTAATGACACTCTCTTCTGTGTGTAACCCTTGAGAAAATTGAAGCTATTTTTAATACTCAAAAGTAATTTTTTCTATAGACTCACCTCTTTGTCTCTCACACACACATACATACACACACACACCAACACACTCTATAGGAGAGGACACAAACATGATTTAACTCTTTTTGCTTCTGTAAGCATACCTCACACCTCCATCATCATAAGAAATAATTAGAGCCTAACCCTTACTCTGTTTCACTGAATATACTGAAAAAACCACAATAACACTCCATTATAAGGGTGATGACTCTACTAAATGAGATGGTGACCTGCTTGGGCATTTGCATTGAATTTGAAAATGCACCGTTCTAAGTCTTCCTAATTTTGGTGAATTATGAATCTACATTTGTCATCCATCATATCACTTTTTCTATGCTCTGTCTGGTGGAAAGACAAATGGGATTAAATAGCAATTAAAGTCTGTGCACATATCAAGGATCCTTAGCACTTTTAATATTACTTATTTTTAGTAAGTCTTCAGTCAAGTATTAATTTGCTCACTGAGAGGCAATATTTTGAATAGAAAAGAACAAGACATGGAAATTCACGACTTCTTTAAGGCTACTGGCTACATTATAAAGTTATACATATTTTAGTTGACATTCAGATTTTATGATGTTCATGCACACTGAGAATTCATTTGACACTTGAAAATTAAATGTTGCCCTACTGCAGAGAAATCATGTCACAAATCCAACATTACATTGGCAATAATCAGCTTAAAGCACTAACCATAACTTTTCTAGGTCTGAGAACGTATAAACAAAATTATATCCTTTAAAGGCAAAAGATTGGCAGGAAACATAAATCTCATTTAGTCACTAGCTTAGAATTTCTTTACGTAGGAGCATAATTCAGCTCCAATAAGTTCTTGAAGGTAAAGATTGTAAATTAGACCATCACTCTTAGTAGCAATTTCTTTATCTGTCATATGACGTAAGCTGCTTATCCAAAGTAAATCCAGTTTACAGGCAGATCCAAGATTACTGTGCACTTTTCAGAATGCTGCTCACAGACTATAGTCACAAAATATTATTTATTGAGTCCTATCTCTCTGCCTGCAAGCAAGAAAGTATTAGCTAAGCCTTTCTCAGACACAAAGAGTAGCAGTCTGCTTGACTCAGAACTATAACTGAAGGCAACAGCTCCATAGAGAAAGGAGCAAAGTGTTTTTTTTTTCTCTACAAAAATGCAGTTCTCCATCTGGAATAATAAGTCTGGATTTTTCAAATAATGTATTGTAGTCAGAAAAACCATGGTATATAAACATTTCAAAGATTAAAAACCTCAACTTACTAGGCGAAATCTGGGGTACAAAGATTAACAAAACAGTGCCCCGAGAGGGAAAGACAGACCTACAGGTGTAACTCTATAATGAAGCAGAACATTTTAAACAATTGTCGAATTTATATGAAAAATCCTCCGAGTACAGAGAAGAGCAACACTTCTCTTGTGAAGCAAGGATGTCTTCAGGTGGAAGTGATATTTGATCTGCTTTTTAAAAATGAATGAAATTTCAAGAAAAAGGAGATGACAGGTAGCGCTGTCCTTAGAAGATTGTGGAGCCTGGGATATTCAGCTAAGTCAGGAAGCCCAAGATAAGCACACCTGAAAGGAGGCTTTGCTGCCACCGTCTTTCATAGGCTACTTGGGATTTCAATAAACAGAAATGCCAAAATGAACTTGTCCTTATGGTGAAAAAGAGGAGTAAGGTAGAGTGGCCTGTGGTCTCTGTTCCTTCCCATAACCACCACCAAGTGCAAAGCCAAGGGCTGCTGCCTGACTGAACCACCCAAGAGATGGACCTGAGGTAGATAAATAAACAATGTAGCCTGCATCTCCACACTCTACTGAAAGTGCTTTTACCAAGCTCACTAATGATATTCTTTACAATGAATGCTCATCACCTCCGCCCCGCAAAATAAATAAATAAATAACCCTTAATTATCCCCGTGGTTGTTTTTAACTGTATTTAATTCTTTCCTTATTGAAAGAGTTTTTCTGATATTCCCAGGACCAATATTGTTCTCTTTCAACCATTCTTAAAATGTTAGCATTCCTG
>NW_006290306.1:7240948-7268577 GCF_000327345.1 Myotis davidii
GATTCTATTCATTCTCTCTGAGCATTCTTATTTACTTCCAAAGCTGTAGTTAAACCTATATGCTAAAAAATTACAAATTTACATCTCAAGCCCTGATTCCTTTTCTGAGTTCTAGATTTATATATCTCCTGACTACTGCCCATCAAATATTCCACTTAACCTTTTACCACCAGCAATGAAACAATGACTAAACCCTGATTTTTATTGCTCGTGTTTTCTAAATCAATGCACCTTTTGCTTTCATTCACAAAGAATCTGGTCAGACCAATATGGCTGTTCCCAAGAATGTTGGCAATAGCTCCTAAACACTCCAGGCACCCTGGCCTTTTATTTTTATGTTACCCTTCACACTGCAGGCAGAATGGTTCTTCCTAATACAGATACAACGCTATCACAGCCTTGCTTAAAACAGACTTCCAACTGGTTATTGTATAACTCAAAGTGCTGGTTTTAGTTACAAGTACCCTCATTATCTGTGGTTTCTTACTCCATCAGCTTCACTCCAGGAAGCATTCTTCTCTTTATATTCTGGGTACTCAATATACCGAATATCTTTAACTTTTATGTTATGCGTGGCCACTTTTTTCTTGCCTAGAATCAGCCCATTCACACATTTCACTCTTAAGTAGAAGATGAGAGAATTGAAGGAACAAGTGTAGCCTACTCCTCCAAAATGTGTGATGATAAAAGAAATAAAAAAAAGATGCAGGCAGGATCAAGGAAGGATTTTTAAAATCATCTGATATATGGTGACAAATGGAAACTAAACTTTGGCTGGTGAACATGAAATAGAGCGTACAGATGTTGAATTATAATACTGTACATCTGAAATTGATATAATGTTATTAACTAAATGTTACCTCCATTTAAAAAAATTAATTGAAAGAAAAGATCACATTTGGTGGCTGAAAAAAATATCTAGTGGAGTTAGAAATTGTGTTGATGCATAAAAGCAAGGGATAATTTCAGAAGTCAGATCACAAAGGAGAAGAGAAGGGATCAATCTGAAAACTTAGATATAAGTAATGAGTTTTCTGTAAAAAAAAAACATGGAGCAAGAAAGAATAAAATTAAACAATTTATAGGTGAATGTTATAGAAGTGGAAGTATATCAGGGAGGCAGGAAAAGTTTCCTGAATCTTTAAGGATGAGTGGAAATTTCATACTGGTGAGAATGCAGGGAGAAGTATTGATGTCAACCAAAAATAGAAGAAAAGGGCACCATATTGGGCATGATAATTAGAACTGTTTCAGTGTGGATGCTGTTAAAATGCAAGGTAGATGGTGCAAGAGATAATATAGACAAGGAAGAAGGGGATCAAATTATACTGAGATATTAATGAGTGTGGACTTCATTTTCTCATGGGTAAGAGGGAATTGTTGAAGATGTTTAGGCAGGAGGACAATGTGGAAAGTTCTATGCTGAGGATAATTGATTAGGGCACCTATGGGGAGGAGAGATTATATAAATCTAGGAAGAGATAAATATTCAATTGCACACCTGCATAGTAGTCTAACAAGAAGTGTAGGACAGAGAGTCAACAAAGCCAACACATATTGGGGAAATCATTAAATAAGACCTTGTGATTGATTACGGATTTAGAAAAAACAGAGAAATCAAGAAAATCTCGTTTCTATTTTGGATGATTGGACAAAATTTGATTTCACTTACTAAAGAAATAGAAGAGTAAAGCAGATATTAGAAGGGAAAGATGAGTTCAGTTTTGAGCATGTTGAATTGCAGGTTTTTGTCTGATTTAGGATAGAGAAGTTCAATGGATTGTTGGATAAGTCCAAGATTTATGGAAGTGGATAACATAAAGAAGGCAAGGAAGCTGGTGGACTAAGAATGTAAAAAGAGTAGAGAGAAAACTAGACAGAGAACTGATCAGAGAGGAAGAGGGAAATCAGGACAGTGTGGGGTCCCACAATTCAATAGTACAGACAAGGACATTGTCTACAGTTTCAAACACAGCTGTTGTGCCAAATAAGCTAAGCTCAAAAGAAGGTGCATTAGATTGAGAAAATTGAAGTTCCTTTTGGATTTTAGTAAGAGCACTTACAGAGGATTAGAGAAAGTAGAAGCCAGAAAACAGTGGGCTGAGAAGTAAATAAGACCCAAGAAAGTGATGCAGTGGGACAATAAGATTAGACTGTTTGGGGGCTTCTGTGGGTGGGAGAGACAGACAAAAACATGAAGCCTGATAGCCTTTGAGGAAAGACTTAGATATCTGCCAGCTAGATTGGGGAGGTGGTTTTATAGGTAAGAACACATGAAAATCACAGACATGAAACAACTTGGTTTACTTGGAAAAAAACAAGAAAGTTTAGCATCATCAAAGCATTGAAGGGTATGGAATGGTTGGATATAACAAAATATATGGGGGCAGGGCTACAGGAGTCAGATCAGACCCATTTCAGCCTTAGCAAACAAAAGGAACTTCATTCTGGGGTAATAAGGAGCCAGTGACAGATTTTCATCATCCTAGTTGTGATTTCCACCAGCAGAATGAGGAGTGAGAAAAGGCTGGAGGGCAAGGTGAGCAGATCAGGAAGGAAGATCTTTAAATAGTATAGGAGGGAGAGCACAGCATAAATTAATAGCAGAAACAGGATAGAGTAAGAATTATCAAGAATTGAAGACGATGTGGATGTGGGAAATGAGACATGGAAGAAATAGAAATTAAAGAAAAGACCATTGTTTCTGGTTTCAGTGATTAAGGGGAGTGCAATACCACCAATTATAGAAGTGAACAGAAAGGGGGAATTGTGTTTCGAAGGAGAAAAAAAATCATGATTGCAGTTTGAAACATGTGCATTTGAGGTTCCTTTTAATGTTCCCAAGGGGGAAAAATCCAGGCACATTCCTGATCCTAACATGCCTGGTGCACTGGACATACCATGGAGCCCAAAGTCAAGTAGGACTGGAGATCATGGAGAGTCTGAGCTGAGATTCACTGCATTGAGGAGATTCCCAGAGAAAAAGGACGGCAGTTCTTATTAGCCTTCACACACTTCAAACTTGTTCAAATGATCCTTCTCTAGAACAGAACTGGTTTTGGTAATTAAGCCTTCAATGGGGGTCACGATTGAATTTTACCAACTATGGTTTGGAATAATTCGGAGGCTCAGAACCAATAGATCTGATGGATCCTTATAATCTCTCTTGCTCTGCTCCCTGTGGCAGGTTACTCACTACCAAGGTATAGAAATTGAATGGGTGGACCTGAACCCAGAGACTCTGGGAACTACATAAAAACAGAGGATTAGGCAGTGGGTTGGAGAGGTAGCCAGTAGAAAAGAAACAAAGCAGCCTAAAACCTGAGGTTAAAATCTACCTGCTATGCTTTGGCCCAGGCAAAAAAAGCTGTTCTGAACCTTGCCATTTCACATGGTCAGCTTATGCTACTTTGTGACCCTAACATTCATGTTAACCTGATGGCACACTCAATTTGGGAATGGACGACTAGTGTCATAAATTGGCTTTTACGCCATCTCTCTTTCCCCCTGGCCTTGATCCCTGGAGATTGAATTGCTTCCAGGTCAATGTGAACCCTAGAGTGAATCTTCAGACAGGGTATGATTTACTTAGAACATCGGTATTGTGCAAGAAAGCAATCTCTTCTCCATTTTAACCACAGTGTCATTTTGCCCCAGAATAACTCACAGCAATTTCTCATGTGTGTTTTTTTCCAGACACCCCTCTCTCTACAACCCCAAGTAGCATTTCCAGTGGGAATTTAAGAGGCTCTAAATCACAGCCAAGGAGTAATTTTTCATTTAGAAGGATGGGAATCCCTGAAAGGTTTTGGGTTGTGGAGAACTAAAGAACAGGCAAGGAACATGTGGCTAAAGTAAGAATTTCTCAGGGAAATATTTCAGGCCACTGAACAGAGAATTGAATGTATTCCAGGCTTAAAATCTTTGCCTCTGGTTTTATTATCTTTGTGATTAAAAATAATAATAGAAAAATCAATCTCGACAAATATTGTTGGCATTTGTTAGCAAGTTGATGAAGCCAAGTTCATCTTGCTTTTACCTGCTTTAATATAAATATTAACTTATATGACCAAAGAACATGGTTATACTTTATATTAAGCATGACGATATGAAATTTTACAAACTTAAAGCACAATAACTGTAATTCTGGCAAGGGCTAAAATTTATCATTACCAAATACTTTCCACTCTAACCTCATTTCTTCTTGGTTGAAATTTGTACAAATGCTTTTCCTCTAAGGGCAGGGGTTTCTCTGCTCAGAGGTGAGATGACTTTCTGAAAAGATAATTTGAAGGCTTCTGAGTCACTTTTTAGTCATAAGCACAAAAAGCAATAACCCTTACTGAACTTTTAAAATGTCAGGATTCTTGAACTTTACACACCAAGACCCAAGGAATAAAAATTAATTTATTTTTCAGGTAAAAATTTCAATGTTTTAAGAATGACTGAAATTCACATTAGAATATTAAATATGGTCATGAAAACTGAGTAACTTTGAAAAGGTTTAGAGAGATTAAGGCATATTACGCAAAAGTATGCATAAAACAGATATTTTATTAGATCAAAATTTTATGAATTTAAGAAAACAAATATTAAATCAGACTAGTATCTCTATTGAATTATTTTATACATGTGCAGTTTTACAAGTCAAATTGTTTTTACAAACCTTATCCTGAAATCAGATTTCCTACTTCACATCTACTCTGCATGCTGCTGCCCGTAAGTGACTACTGACAATTCTTTAGCAGTGTATTCGGGTATCCACCTCCACTGGTAAATAAACATTTCCGGTGACCTCTAGATTTTTAATTCTTAGGCATCACCGATTAATTTTCTACTGGAAAACGAGAAGCATTCTTACATCTCCCTGTTACCTGCATCCCTTTCTCTACATCCTCCAATGCAGTGATTTGGGACTTTAATTATGCTCATTTAAAGCACAATTGACTTTGCTTTTCCTGAAGTTAATAATTGTGTCTTTTTTATTTGCTTTCATGAGTTTTTGTCATTATCATTAATGTTTTCCAAGCTCTTGATGTAAATTAAGAAGACTCTTGAATGCTCTTTGGCATGGTCAAGCACCTCAGGGAGCAAACAATTGAGTCATGTTTCTTCTTTTCTTACAGCTTCTTCCTTGAGTCCACTGCCCTTGGCCAACCTGGAAGTCACGCTCTATACCTGCTCCTCAGATACAGTCCTGCAAGCTCATTTACTCTGGGTCCTCATGAGGCAGGTGTCTTTCTCTGTCATGCTTTGTTTCTGTTTTGGTGGAGAACAACCTCTAATGCAATGCTACATGGAGTGGGGTCCGCAAACCACTACTGATCTACAGGCTGTCATTGCTGGTGATGAGACAAGAACACAAATCAACAGTAAGCATTGAAAAGCATTTCCACTACTTCTCCGGCCACACATTTGAACCAGCCATGGACCAGTTCAGGCATCCTTGAACTAGCATGGAAAGACACCCAACAGGCAAGTGCAGTAGGGCCACCTCATGCTGGGTGGTATTTTAAGGTTAGTCCGTAATAATCCAAGAGTGTATAAAAATATTTTAAAAGTGAACATTAATTTCAACTTACTTTATAATGATTTAAATAAACATGTCTAAATATAGTTTATCCTTTAAATAAGGATTATATAATTTGTATTATTTACTGTCAATCCTAAATCACTGATGGTAACACATGCTCTACTGAGTTTTGGTTGAGAAGAGCCATAGATTTTCTGAATGTGGCAGTCGAGAGCAAAGGGATCCCAAAGAAATAAAGACCGAAGAGTTCATGCTAATTTACTTACACGCATGTACTGAGGTTGGTCTTTTAAAATAATAACTGATGGTGGTGGTCCATCTTTTATTTCAATCATCTCTATGTTCACTTTTAATGACAAACATGTAGATATTTCACAATTCTTTTTTCCTTATGCTGTTTGTTATGATTAATAAGGCATTATTAAAATGTAATTCAATATCTATTGAATCTGATAAAACTTTGGTCTACATCTCATTTTCTCTTGCCATTCATTTTTAGTTGTATTTCACAAAGGAATGTTGCATGTGAAGCACAGCTGTGAAAACTTTGGAAGAAAGGAGAAGGATGCACAGCTATATTGGGAGGACAGAGCAATGGTACAGGAGGGGTCATGTGGAATTGAGCCAAATTTTTGAGACTTTGCATGTCTGACAATATTTCCATTCTACCCTCACGCCTTCTGGGTAGTGTGTCTAGGTGTGGAATTTCTGAAATCTGATAAAGAATATCTATTAAAAACTTGAGCAAACATTACCTGTATTAATAAAATATTATAAACATTTTATTTGATATTGAGAATGAGACAAGGACATCCATTGTCACTATTTTTATTCAAAATACGTTGCAGGTCCTAGCCAGTACAAAAAGGCATGTGTTAGAAACAAGAGTCATAGGACAGATGTAAATAAATAAAACTTTGATTATTCATATGTAATATGAATGTGTACATTTAAAACTCCAAATGAATCTCCAAACAGACTGTAGAATCAATAAGTAAATTTACCAAAGTGCTGGATTCATGGTCAATATAAAAATACTCGATGTATTGCTTTGGCCAATGTCTCTCAGTGGTTAGAGTGTTGGCCCAAGACTCGAAGGGCACGTACTTGGGTTACAGGTTGCACGCCCTGGTTGGGTGTGTGAAGGAGGCAACCAATTGATGTGGCTCTCTCACTGGATGCTTCTTTCTTTCCTCTATCCCCTTTCCCCCTTTTTTCCACTCTGTCTAAAATAAATTGAAAAAATATCCTCCAGTGAGGATTAACAAGAACAATAAAAATACTCAATATATCCAAGTAAAATTTAAAATAAAAATTATATTTACCAAAGCATCTTTAAAAAATAATACGTAGGAATAAATCTAAGGAAAGATATGTAAGATCTTCTTACTGGAAATTTTAAAAATTATTGTGAATAATACAAAAGGCCTATATAAATGGAGTTGAAGCCCATGTTTTTTGGATTGGGAAACTGAATATTGTGAAGGTACAAATACAGCTAAGGCAATCTGGAAAAAGAACAAATCTAGTAGGCTAACAGTACTAAGGGTCAAGGTTTATTTTAAAGCTCTAGCAATTAAAGCCATGCAGCATCGGTCAGAGGTAGACAAACTAATGGAACAGAACAGAGTCCCAAGACAGACTTGTATACATAAATCAATTAATTTATTATAAAGGTGGCACCGGGAGAAGGGTTGTCAGTATAGATTAAAAATGGTGATAGAGTAATTGGATATCCTTATTGGAAAAAATAAATGTCTTTGCCCTGTATGTTGTACATAAATAAAAATTAAAATCAGATTTTTGTGTGAAAACATTATATGTATTAATTGGAAGTCCTAAAATTAACTAAATTTTACATATCACTGACAGTAATAAAACACTTTCACATATTATTACTTCATTTGATTTTTATGAAAACCCAGTGAGATACACATGGTAGATATTATGATGTCTGTTCTATAATGAGGAAACAAAGTTTTAAAGAAATTAAGGAATTTGCTGACAATTACATTAAACGCCAACCTGCCCAATGCCAATAAGATTTGAGAAAATAAAAATCATCAGGTTTAAGTAATCTGTTTAAGTTTATATCCTGGGCTTCAATTTCCTCCTTTGTAATAGGTTAGCAGGGATATCACAAGAAGTAATAAGATCAATGTGAACAAGTCTGCTATAATGCCTGCCATTTAGTAGGCACTCAATATATGTATATCAACCTCTCATCTTCGCCCATCCCGAAGTCCACTGGCCCATCAGGAGTGTAGATGGGCCTGGAATGAATGTCTCTAGTGCAAGACAACATCCCAGGATGCCTCTGATAAATGACAGTGATAAGGCTCAAGAAACTATTTTTAGTGAAATCGGCCACCTGTGCAATGTGAAACTTGTCACTTACCAAACAGCAAAATGGAAAATTGCTAGAAGGTGACAGGATATTTTACAGAAGCAAATGTTCCAATTTTCAACACACTTCACAAAGTGCTTTTTCTGTGTCTTCATTTCCTCTTATGAGAATCTGAGCTTTTTTTTTTTTTCTCTGTGTCCTCTGTCAGTCTTGTTCTGGCTTAGACTTCAGAGCCTCTCAGCTTCCTCTCCTGGCCTCCTAGTGACAGTGTCATCATTGTTCCTGAGACCATGATTAGGACCAGTGATGATTGTGTGACAAGCCTTCCCAAGGGAGGGGCACTCACTTGTTTCAGAACATTTGTTTTATTTCAGTGAGCACGACCAAGAATTAGGTCAGAGCAGAGCTGACCATCACCTGGAAATATTGCTTTTTTGTTTGTTTTATCAGGGGAGGGGGGAAAAGAAAGGTGTCCCCTCCCCTTAAATAATCATTAACTTTATAATTTGAAACTAACACATGAAAATATTCTGTTTATAGATAAGTCAAAATCATTTTCTGGAGATATGTTGATCATAAAGCCATATCATGATTGGGAATGACTTTAAAAATCGCTAGTTCATCTGGCTAGTGTGGCTCAGTGGTTGAGCATTGACTTGTGAACCAGGAGGTCACACTTTGATTCCTGGTCAGGGCACATATCCAGGATTGCGGGCTCTCTTCCCAGTAGGAGGTGTGCAGGAGGCAGCTGATCAATGATCCTCTCTCATCATGGATGTTTCTATCACTCTATCTCTCTCCCTTCCTCTCTCTGAAATCAATAAAAATATTTTTTTAAAATTTGCTAGTTCAAGGTTGTAAACTCAAGTGCCTATGAGAGCCAAACAAGTGTCATGAGGGAAGACATGTGACAACCACAGCCTCCTAGGGTGATGGGGATACATGCTAGTAGCCCCCATAATACCCAGCATAGCCTTGTTTCTTATTAACAGAAATCCTAGTTTATTCAGAATGGGAAGCCCAATTAAAATACTCATTTGTGTAAGACCCCTTGCAAATTGTTGTGGTCACATGACACAAATGGAACACTAAGGTATAAACAAGTCTATTCGGTGGGACCACTAAGAAAAATGGTTTTTCTAGAGGGGAAGGACAGTCCCAGCAGGTACGTGACTTCTTTCCATTTGCTTCTCTTTTTGTCTAAAATATGGCCATGACACCTGGAAATGGAGCAGCGTCTTGTAGCATGGACGCAGAAGCCACACATTAAGATGGTGACGCAGGAACAAACTCAGTCAACAGATCTAGTTTGAGTATTTACTGTATGGCAAGCCCTGAGGAAAAGCAAAACTTTATCCTTGTGGACCTTAAATGCTAAGGGGTAGTAAGAAATAGACATTAAGAATGGTGGTCCTAATGAGTTTTATGAAAAACAAAGTTAGGACAAGGTAAGAAGGTAGAGATCAATGTGAGCCTGGTACTAAGTTAGATAGGGAAGTAGGCAAAAGTTTCTCTGACCTGGTGACACTGAAGCACATATTCTTATATGATGTAACTGAAGATCCACAGTCTATATTACAGCCAAATCTGAGGGGAAATAGGGGTCCATGACACCTTATGTTTGCTAAACCCCAAAGGAAATACTCCCTTTTTGGTGAGACTTATTATCCCCTAGAATATTAAAGATTCTAAGTAATCCGGAGGTAAATAAACTTATTTAACTTTGTTTAATCCAGAACTTCCCAAATTCATTTGACTTGGAAACTTTTCTGGGATTTAGGCCCATCAACCACCTCTGGAAGAATTCCAAGTCACAGTCATGGGAAATGCTGGTTATAATAGCCCTAGGATACAAACAATTAACTATTGCTGAGGCCTCTCAGGAATCAACTGAAACTGACCCATTTGTTTCTTAGGTTCTTATAAATAAACATTTTTATTCAAATAAAATGAGTGCCCAGATCATGGTGTTCTATTAGTTAGCAAGTAAAAATAAACAAAGAAAAAAATTACAAGAACTAGTGATACTACAGTAAAAGAATTGCAGGGAGTTTACCATGATTAAAAAAAAAAGAAATTATTAAAGAAAATCTAACATTTCAAGGAGAATAATGTTCTTCCATATTTGCCACTAAATACCCTATTTCCGTTTCCTACACTGTATTTCTCTATTTTTTCACATTTTAGTTCCAAGGTATATATTTGTCCTGTGTTTGCCCCTCTTTCCATCACTGTGCTGTGCATTCCATTTAGCAGAGCAGAGACTGAATTTTGTTCAACTTTCAATTCTAAATGCCTATCATAGGACATGGAACATGTTAGGTGCTGGGTTAAAAAATAAGTATAATCAGAATGAATATTATGGTATTCTGCTCACTAGCTTCACATTTGAGCTTACTGTTTAAAACTAGTCCAGGGAATAGACTCATTGAAAGTTTTTTATCTTCTTAGCTTGTCAATATTAAGTTTCCTTTCCCTTACATTAATGTAGCTTCAAAGTTTTCACACAATTTGAGTATCTAATTGCCAATGAAGAAAAAAAAGGGTAATATCTTAGACTGGGTAAAGGTATATAGTTTCTAATATCCTATATAATAAAAGCCCAGTGACTGAAATGGTAGAATGACCAGAATGACCAGAGACCAGAATGACTGCGGCCCCTCGCCCTGGCCAACCCCACCTCCCAGAGGGTACCCCCACCCCGATCAGGGCCGTGGCTGGCCTGCAAACCACCCACAGCCCCTTGCCCCACCAGCCCTGCCCTCGCCCCCACCTGTGCACTGGGCCTATATCCTATATAATAAAAGGGTAATATGCAAATTGACCCTAACAGCAGAATGACCAGAACGACTGTTGGACCAGTCACTATGTGGCGTACTGACCACTTCTCGGTCCCTTTCCCCAGCTGGCAGGCTCCCATTGCCCAATGGTGAATGAGGAATGGGGATCGGTGGTGGCAGGGGTGGGGCCGACAAGTGGGTGGAATGGCTGACCTCTCAGTTCCTCCCCCGGGCTGGCAGGCTCCAAACACCCAATGGCGAATGGGGAACTGAGGGTGGATGGTGGGGGACACAGGTGGCACCAGGCCAAGGCCCCCACCCCTCCAGTAGCCCCACACATGGAGTGTGACCCACAGTGGGGGCAGGGCCGGCAAGTGGGTGGGGACAGTCGACCTCTTGCTCCCTTCCCCTGGCTGTCAGGCTCTGATCGCCTGATGGCAAATGGGGAAATGGGGGTGGGTGGCAGCAGGGGAGGGAGGTGCAGGGCCAGCTGCGGGCAGCTGGGGAAGATGGCCCTGATCACAGGCCAGATAATTTTAAATTATCTGTTCAAATTAAGAAAAATCAGCTTATTGGATATAATAGCAAGAAATGTACATTTTCTAACAAATATTGGTGTACATATAGCTACAGGGTAATGGGTATAAATTGATTAATAATCACATCTAGGAAACAATGCTTCTGTTTAATATATATTCAGGGAGTATCCTACAGAATTAGATATAAATTTCCCTATTTCTATATGTTTATTTCAATACCAGAATCTTCTGATTACCATGTATTTTCTATGCATTTTAAGATCCCCTTTCATACTCATTTTTTCAGATGTTTGCCTTTAGTCAGATATTTACTTGTCCACATCAATCTTAGAATCATTTGATCATGTTCTATGAAAGAAGGTTTTTGTTAAGATTGAATTGCACTTATATTAATTCAAAGAAAATTGACATCCTTAGAAAAACAACCCCACATAGTTCAATTATTACCTTATGTGCTTCAAGAAAATGTTTTATAAATTTATTCATGGAGGTAACACATAGTTATGCTATTCTTAAACATTTATTTTGTTTCTACTATATTTTGATTGATAATTTTCAAAATGGAACAAAAATATTTGTAAATTAATTTTACAAAAAGAGAACTCAGAGTTCTCTTGCTGAACTCTGAGTAATTTTAACTCCCTAACCTCCACCCAAATGGTTATCTTGGTATCTGTAGATATATAATTTAAAAATGCACAAATATTGACCATTTTGCCTTCTTTTTTATCATCATTGCACCTTTTTGTTGTTCTTTTCTAATGATGAGTAGGCTCTTGAAGAATAATATTAAACAGTGATGGTCATAGTGTCATTCATTTCATGTTCTCTACTTTAATGAGATTTCTTCTTCTGTGATGCAACTCATTAGTTGTATTTGACCACCCCACCCCGATCCTATTAAGGAAATATACATTAGCATTTCAAAAAAATTTTCAACAAGAATGATAAGAAATTTTATCAAATACCTTTAATAGTTATTAAGGTGCATGTTTTTCTTCTTTAACCTATTAATATGATGAGTTATGGAAGTAGATAAGCAGGTATCCTAATATTAAACATTTTTGCATGCTTGAATGGACTTTACATAGACATGTTTTAAGATGTTGGTCATAAAATATATATTTTGGTATTGTTTCCTTTCTATAGCACTCTTTAAATGCTCAAGAAAACATGCAGAATTCTTAAATGATTTTTTGAAGACACTGATAATAAAACTATTGAGGCATCTGTTGTATCAGCAAGTTCCTATAAATCTTGGTTCATCCTTGACTCTCTGACCATACATTTCAGATGAAGTCTCCATATCACATCGATTAATGATCAATGCAGAATAATGAGATATCTCCTGGATTAAGATGTAGTAGCCAATTGATAATGATATGTTTCTTCCAAATTATCTTGGTCGCTGCCAGCAATACATTTAAAGAACACTTTAGTGCCAGTTCTCAATATTGGCATATAAAAAACATTTTTAGAAATGACTCTGAATGATGAAGGAAACTGGCAAACAACCAAGGCATTGTGTTCCAGGGCCAGGAATGTGATTCTGGAATATTTCCACTGTGGTTTTCACTACAGAGTAATTTGTATAATTTGGAAAACAAGCCATAACACTCTGTGTGGGTATAGGTTATTCAAGGTAACTCCTCTGCCAAATAGGAAACAATATTAACAGTCCTAGACTCATGAGATAACGAGTATTACCAGTTATTAAAGCTAATAAGAAAAACAGAAGGTTGTTTCCCATTTATGTATATGTGTGTTTTATATGTATGCAGTATATAATATATTATTCAGTGGGTGCAAAGACACTTTATTTACTTATGCTTAAAATACCCAACTATTAATATGCTAATGGTGTGGGTGAAGAATAAAAAACAACTCGGGCTCACCTACAAAGCTTGTTTTAACAGGAGCATTAACTATTTAAATTATGATACTGCTGCCGAAGCCTTGCTTGAAAAAGGCAGGATGAACAGTGTTTAAAGAGAGCTGAGGTTTTAAATAAAGAACTTCACAATTGTAGCAATCTGGGACTGTCATTTGTCAACGTTGCTTCTGGGACATAACAGTTTGTTATTTAATGTTAGGTGTTCTTATTTATATAATTATGTGTCTTAGCTGTAATCTGAAGGTTGAGGTGATGTTAAAATGCAGGTAGAAAACTGTAAACAAGTTAGGTGAAAATAAGTGAGGGCTTTTGCCAAAGCTGCTTTACGTGCAATTACAAAGCAGGGTGTTTGTCTGTGTTCAGTGTTTATCTCCTTCTGTGCCTTCTGGCTTCTTCATTGGCGTAGCCACCTGCACTGCAGGAAGTTAAATACCTGCTCCCCTCCCAACCTCTTACTGCCCTACCAAAACCTTCTCCCATATTCATCATTTGGAAAGTGAAGATGAGATTCCATCTTAATGAGTCTACATCCTAGGTAAGCATGATCTGGGCCAGGCACCACCTTAAAGTGATATTAATCACGTTCACAGTCTGCAACAACTATAGTGCTATTTCTGCAAAGTAAATACATAGTTTTCTTGTAAAACAACAAAAAAGATGATCTTGCATTTTAATAGGACTTAAAACCATAAATTAGACAGATATAACTCAAGTAGAGGAAATAGAGAGTTACTCCAGTATGTAAACATGGTTCTTTATAGGGAGGGATGGAAAGAGTTTGGGGAAGGGACCAGGAATCAGATCTTTTTAGAATTTTTCAAAACCCATCACATGTCAATGCCTTTCCCAACTTATATTCAAGAGTTTGGATCTACAGGTGCGTTTATTTTACTTTTATCTGTACAAGTCTCATACAGATATGTTTCCCAAGAACAAAATATCAACATAACTAAAGAAAAAACTTCAAAATTGATAGGGATTTTTTCATTTGTAGTTAAAAGAACTATAGCTAGTGGCTAACACTTCTGAAGACCCCAGAAACAAATGACCTACACAGGCTTAGAAAGAGAGGCCTAATCCATTTTAATTGTTTTATTTCAAGGGGAAAGAGGCCCAAGTATTTCACATCACTTCTTTTTTGTATTGTCATGAAGGAACAATTACACTTTTCTACCATCTTGACAATTTTGCCACTTGTGAAAAAGTTGAAACATGTACCAAAATGTGATGTCTTGAAATTTCATAATCAAGGTATTCCAGCTCAAAGAAAAGAAAAAGTCAATCTTTTTTCCTCCCCAATAAAAGTGGAAGCAAATATTCCTATAACTAGACAGTATCAGAAACTATTAACAAACAGAAAATGTGGAATGAAAAAGGGAACCTGGTGAAGTGATAGTAAATTCAAACTAAGATATTTTAAGAGGTTAAGACAACTTAAACAGGACTGTGAGAATAGTTTGCAAAAGCTCCTTAAAACCAGCTTTAGAAAAAAATCAATTAGCAGACCAGCTAAATGATTAGAAGAATGAATCAGAGTGAAAATGAAAATATCATGAGTAAAAAAATGAAATTAAGAAATCCAAATATTTCCCCATATAATTATTACCTAAATAATTCATTACTCATAAATTAATATTTGGCTTGTACCACAATCAAATGTGATGTTTTATTTGAAACCACGGCACATTCCTAAAGCATTCATTTTAATTCCCAGTCTGTCTTCCAACTCTATTTTCTATTTTCATCTTTATTTGATCAGCCTGATATTTGTCTGGCTTGTCATTCCAAGTGCATGTATACTACACACATATACAATTGGCTTAAAAATAACGGGAACAGAGGAAATCAATCCAGTTTGGAGTCTCTGACTAAAATGTCATTTTTGGTGGCATTCTTCACTCAAGATTTTTTATGGAGCTCAACCCTCAGCACAGTGCTAGCTGGTGGATCACTATTCATGGAATTCTTTAAGAATGTGATTTGGAAATTCAGGAACACTGCCACACTACCCAGTTTTCCCCTGAGATTAAAAAAAAAGCAATGCCATTTTGGGGTAAGAGAAACCAAGAATAAACTTTCCTACATTCTTATTACTAAGTGCTAATTATTACATTTTGGAGGATATGATTGCTACCACAATAGTGAACTTGCAAGAAGAGAGTGTGAGAAGAAACAGGAGCTTTTCTAAAGAAGTAGGCAGAGAATGTTTACAAAGGACATTCTAGCCTAAGACAAATAGCGGTTTCTCAAAATGTTAAATATGTGCTCAAACCATGAGAAGGTTGAGAAAGTGTTTCCAAATGGAGGCTGTGAGAGAATACCGTGCTGGGCAGAATGGGAAAATAGAGCAAAATTTATTTTTATTTTTTTTCATGTCATTTTAGTTATGGTTGTAATTGGGGTTTTAGCCACATAATGCACACTTATTGAATTTTCTCAAATGATCTGTATTTTTTGGAAGTGATGTTTTTAGAGAAAAATTGATTTTTAGTGCTAAGCAGGAGGCTGTGCTTCAGAATGGAAGGGAACTTAAAGGGCGCATCCCTTTGAGAGAGAAGTTATGATTCACCAAAAGACAGGGTCCACTCTTCATTTTCTCTACATTCTGACATCAAACAAGGATTGCAGCCTGGCTTTGTTTTTAATTTGTTTCATGCAGATTTCAGCTGACAGTGTTAAAGAAAGTGATTTCTATATCATAGCATCCAGCATACTTGATCCAGTGAGCTCAGGACCCAGACAGAATTGGAGAATCCAAATTCTACTTTTTATCAGCTGTGTGACTTTGGATAAATCACTCAACATCTCTGTGTCACATCTCATCTGTAAAGTGAGAATATGGATGGGTAAGCATTAAGTGAAATGACCTGTAGACAAGTGCTTGGCACTAAGCTTGACACATCCTAAGTGATCAATAAATGTACTCTATCATTATCATTATAATTATTGAGTTTATGTATGATTTTTAGAGTAAGATTGATTATTAGAGGCAGAAAATGAGAAACTCACTTTTAGTATCTTATATCTTACCCTTTTCAAGGAACACAGAATATTTCAATAGAAATTTATTAACAATAAGTGGCTTTTATTTAATTGTGAAATATGAACTAATTTCTTTTTCAAAGAAATATACTTAAAATACACTTTATAAACACTTTTTTGGTTCAGAACTTAATAAAAATCTTCCTGGTATTGTAAATCTCACCTTGGAATTTTGAGTTCCAATTTGCAAAACCAATCAAAAAGCAATTATCATAAACAGACAATCAACGATACGAACTAAAACAAATCATCTATCACCCAGTAACTGGGTGATAAATGATTTAATTTAAAGAAACTCTTACATTTATTCTTATTATTCTTTTATAGGATAGAGCTTGTAAAGAAGACTAATAAAATTATATAGATATGTATAAATATTTGTTAAATAAATAAAATAATGGAAAAAAACATATTGCTATTCCTCACATGCTTCATTTATAATAATGGCTACTTCTTAGCTATTTTAAATCTGCATCCCCGGATTGCTAAACTCCTACCAAATACTTTATCTACAAGATTTTCAGTACAGCTTTAATACAGCTAAGATGTATGTCTCAATGTGTTTTTTTTTTCTTGTCTGAAACGTAGAAGGAATGACACTAAGTATTCATTAAAGGAATAAACAAGTGGATGAGTGAATAAATGAATAAGTAACTTGAATAAATGAATACCCTCTTCCATGTTCAAGGCCTGTCTAAGTCTCTAAATTGTTTACTTCTTTTCTCTTGTTCAGAGTGGTCCATAGACATAAAAAAATTTCCATGCCTGAGAAAAACAAAGTGATCGTTTAATTTAAAATTTTTTTTATCAATAATCTACTCACTTCAATATTGCCAGTTCAGCATAGCCATTCTCTGTGACCACATTTGCCCAGTCTGTTACATCACCCCTCCTCCTGCTCTCCCCAGGCTGGGTTTTGCCAACTCCACCCTTTTCTTCATCTCCCTCAAGGATGCTATTCACCTCAGACTTCTGCTTTGCCATTTTACAACATTCAGTGTCCTCGTTCTCTAATTATCCCATTTTAGAATGACTCAAGAACTCTATATGCAACTCCAAAACTCGAGCAACCATGGAGGTATGCAACTTCATGGTCAGAAGTAAAGAGATGTCAATAGAACTTGGGATAAGGTGAATGGCAATGTGTATAAGGGTAAGGATGGGTTATAATGCACCCAGCATTTGTCAGTATATCTTTTTAGCAATTAAGTATAGTGTGTTCAATTTGCATCACTTGTATATGGATTCCATCCCTTTGCTAGTTGTTAGTATTGATATTTTATTTTCTCATTTAAATAAAGGATAGAATCCTAAAGCTTATATTTATTTTAATAATAATTGAAAGAGATGGGTCTTGGTAGTATACCCTGGGAGCTCTCTAGAGCTCCCTCACACAAAAGGAACATAGTCAAGTGAAAAATAAAATCCATTTTACTGATAATTCCTGAGTACTCAATACCTCCCCTCATATCGGACTTCCCTGGAAAGCATTGCTCTGTCAAGGAGCTTGGGATGAATTTCAAAGGGCTGTTTCTTTCACCCTTTCTATGAATCCAGAATGATTTGCCTGTGGGGAGGTTCTTAGTCCGTGAACACAGCTAGTTACTACACAAAGATGGTAGCCTGGCTGGGTCTCATACCCTGGGCCTCTGGCACCTGTGGCAGTCAGGGAAGGACACAAGCACACCTACTGCTTGTATGCTGAAAGCAATGAGAGACTTGCCCAGCATAACTCTTGATATTTAAAGCATGCTATTCCTTCCAAAAATCTGGGGTTTGGCCAATGAAGATTTATCCTTGGGAAAATAGCCAGATGGGATAGGAGAGAAGTGTTCTTCCGCCAACCCCAGCCCCTAATTATTAAGTGCATGCATTCATTTAATCCTCATGAGGACTCTAAGAGATAAATACTAATATTATGACCATTTTATAGATGCAGATGATGAGGCTTAGGGGAGTTAAGCAACTTGACTGAGGTCACAGCTACTAATGATCTGAACTGGAATTCTCATCCCAGTCTGGCTGACTGCATCTGCTGTTTCTAAACATTATGATACATGCCCCGTTTGGCAAAAGGTTGTCAAGAGACTGTGTTGCATGGGAATTCATTTTGAAAATTTCCACTATGTCCACCCTGGCAAAGTCACTACTTTATTTCAACAAATACATTTATGAAGGACCCCCTATTTGCCAATTACAATGTGAGGCCCGGGGGAACCAAAATTGAGCAACAGGGGCCAGAGCCCTGTATTCATTGCAGCATTCAAAGGAGAGGACAGGAAAATCAATCAAATAAAACAATAAAACTTCTAATAATAGTTTGGCCCATATTGGGAAAGCATGGGTGTCATTGGGGCAGCTATCAGTAGCCTCTGTATCAGTCCAGAATGCTTGCTTGCAATTCATCATTCTTAAGGTGCAAGAATATTGTATTTTTAAACACTTGAATAACTATTCTAGGCACTGGCATGATATAAAGATAGTCTCTTCTTAAAAAAAAAGCCCTCACAAACAAAATTTAGTTAATGAAAGAGAGAAAGGGTGACAGCAGTATAACAGAAATATTAAAGAGATAAAAACAGTTATGTGAGCAGAGAAAAGAAAAAGAGAGCCATTTATTCTACAGATCGGAATTAAAGGCTCTTCCTGACAACAAACTTAAATTGTATGCATTCCCCAGAGAAACTCTGTTCAATAGAAATGGGAATCAGGAGATCCATCTGCTATTCCCTCCTTGGCCACCAGGAACGCTGTGTGCACCCTGTTTCTGAGAGTTCTGAATGAGATTATCTCATTTAAGGGCCCTAGGCTCTGATGTGCCATGACACTATTCTTTCAATAAAGCTGAGAAAAGTCACCATTGTCAATATGTCTTGACAGATGGTTCAAGCTCCAACTACCTTTTTATATGGTAAACTTCCACTCTGCTTGGATTAGAAATATCTCTATTGAACTATTTCTGGAATTTCTCAATAACACAGTATCTTCGCATTCCAGGTTGTTTAGCCTTCAATATTTCATACCTGAAAAAAAAAATTCTGCCTTTTCTATGTTACCTGCATTAATCACGCCATCAAGATTCAATTAATTAAATAAAAGATAAATAATAATTTTAATCCCATACATATAAAATGGCCATTTTCTAAACATATAGCAATTTCATTAATAAAGTTATAAAGAAACTTCATCCTACTTAGATATATGTTCATCTATGTGCATTACATGTGTATATATAATATATATATATTTCAGTGGTTCTCAATCAGGGGCAATTTTATCTCCAGGGGACACTGAGCAATGTCTGGAGGCATTTTTGGTTATCACACTGGAGGTGCTACCAGCATTCAGTGAGTAGAGGACAGGAATGCTGGTCAACCTCCTACAACACACAGGGTGGGCTCCTGCCACACACACACACACACACACACACACACACACACAAATCTGTTTTAAAATGTCAGTAGAGTTGATGCTAAAAAACACTAATTTAGCTGGTACATGCACTTCTAATGGAGGGCCATTATTCTAGGCTATGGCAAAATGTAGAAAATTTTTCACCATTTTTCTCTAAGTTTATTATTTGAAAAGTCTTGACTTTTTTAATTTTAGCTTTTGAAGAAAGTTCAGTGTTGACCCCCATTCCACTCTTCTTTCACAGGTTCATAAAACTAACTTGATTGCCACCACCTGCTACCAAGACAGGAAGCAAAGGATGAAAAACTCTGATCGCCGTAACCGGTTTGGCTCAGTGGATAGAGCATTGGCCTGTGCACTGCAGGGGCCCAGGTTCGATTCCAGACAAGGGCATGTACATTGCAAGCTCCAAAATCTCAACTAAGAAGCATCAAAAAACCTGTGCCAAAACTGGTTTGGCTCAGTGGATAGAGCGTTGGCCTGCGGACGGAGGGGTCCCAGGGTTCGATTCAGTCAAGGGCATGTACCTGGGTTGCGTGCACATCCCCAGTGGTGGGTGTGCAGGAGGCAGCTGATTGATGTTTCTCTCTCATCAATGTTTCTAGCTCTCTATCTCTCTCCCTTCCTCTCTGCAAAAATCAATAAAATATATATATTTTTTAAAAAAAGTTCTGACCTATTTATGAAGAACAAAGACTCAAGAGCTGGAGGTCCTGAGTTCAGATCCTTCCCCTTCCACTCCCCCCTTGTCTAGCCTTGAACACATACATATATTTAATTTCTGCATCTTAATTTCATCATCTTTAAAGAAACCTATCTCCAAGAATTAAATGACCTAATATCAGTAATTTTCGGAAGCCCTCGGGACAAAGCCTCCCCTTCTAGAGCAATTTTGTCAGCGCTGTAGATGTTGTTGACTGTCAGCCATTCACACAAACTTTTCAAGAGTTAATAGCACCAAAAAGAATGTTATTTTTTTCTTTGAAGTTTATGTTGCAAATTGTACCTTCACCTCTAAGAAAATTTTAATTTCAGCACAGTCTTATTAGTCATGAATAGCCTTATATATTCTTCTACTCTGGGCAAATGAATCAACACAATTGACTAATACAAGTGATTTCTTAAGACCATTTCTTAACCAAAGGACTTACATGCATATATGCATAACCCATGGGCACAGAAAATAATGTAGTGAAGGACTAGGGGTGGGGATGGAAGAAGGGTGGAGGGGTCAATGGGGAAATATGGAATATCTGTAATACTTTCAACAATAAAGATGAAAAACTACTTCTTCCATAAGTGCAAAGAAATTACTGAGACTTTAAACACTTGTTCAAATAGTATGTAATTCTTCATGCTATCATCAGGGCTAGGAAGGAAACATATTTATTTATTTAACCTTTTTTTTTTACTAAAAAATATTTTAATGTTTACATTATTGCAGGAATCCCCCTCCCCCCTCCCACTTTGCTCACCGCCCCTTTTCTTCCTCCTCCCCCTTTCTTGGCCTTTCCCAAATTATTGTCCATGTCCATTGGGTATAAATATATGTTCTTTAGCTATTTCCTTCATCTTCTTTATCCAGTCACCCCCCACCCCACTCCCTTTGGGCACAAGCCAGTCTGTTCCATGTATTTATGCTTCTGGTTCCATTTTGTTTGTCAATTTATATTGTTCATTAGATTTCAAATATCAGTGAGATCACAAGCTTTTTGTCTTTCTCTGACTGGCTTATTTCATTTAACATAATTCTCTCCAGGTCCATCCATGCTTTCGCAAAGGATAAGACTTTCTTCTTTTTTACAGCCAAGTAGTATTCCATTGTGTAAATGCACCCACCGCTTTTTTATCCACTCATCTGCTGATGGCTAGTTGGGCTGTTTCCAGATCTTGGTTATTGTAAATAATGCTGCTATAAATAGGGATGCATATATTCTTTCTGATTGGTATTCCAGGATTCTTAGGATATATTCCCAAAAGTGGGATCACTGGGTCAGAATCCTGCATTTAAATCTCTAGTTAATCTGAGCTGAGAGGTCCTATGCAATTATTAATAAAGTTATTAGGCTGGTGTGTGGTAGGAGTTAAAGGGTCCTTATTAATTTCCCTGCAAAATAATGAGATGAGCAAGGCAGATATCACTAACTCCATGCTTCTTATAACTTAGTGATTAAAGCCTGTTGTTTGTACAAAAAAAAAAAAATCTAGGTGTGAACAAGCTCGTCTCAAATAACTAGAGAAATCAAATCTTATAAGCAAATAAATGCAATATTAACCCAATGGGAGCTTATCAATTAAAAACCTTAAATAATGTTCCTGGAATCATTTAATGAGCACAATGAGAAAAGAATCAACAAACAAATTCTTCCCCTTTAAAAACAGAAATAAAATCCTTTAAGTTGGCCTACGAAGTAGCTAAGTCACATAAAATGTTTTTCAAAGAAATTAATGCAATACTTTAGTTTGGTAGGCCCTTCATTTCCTCATCAAGTTTTGTAAATATTACTAAATAAAGCATCATTTCCTCAAATAAACATCGTGTGTTACTTTCATTAAAACGATTGGTTTCACTAGGGGAGGTTTCCCAAATACAGTCATTTGTTTTCATCCCTGAGGCTGAAACAAATATTTTGTCAGTCCTTGCTATCCAGTCTTGCCACGTATACATGAGAATCTATTTGATCATATTTTTTAATGGGAAGCCAGTGTGCCTGCCCTTAACTTGTTTATATGAAATCAATCGACCTTTAAGGAGGTGCAAAGGACTCTATGCCACTCTTTGAAATAACAATGTCCAATCAGGCCAGACAGGGGGCTTGAATGTATTTTGAGAGACAGTTTATACCAGCCTGGTTCTGCTCATAAGGAGATCTATTTCAAGAGGGGTGTGGCTTCAGCTCTGTGACAGAGCAGTGGGAATGGCTGGGATTAGTGGGCCAACAAGCAGATCGCAAAGGAGCTAATGAAAAACAAAACAAACATTTTTGATGACAGATGAAAGCAATAACCTTATTTAAAACATCTTTACTCTCCAATTAGAAGTCAAACTATACTTTGCGTGAAAATATTTAGACAAGGGGCATCACAACTTTTGATTATGATATTTGATTATAATGCATCCCGAGTACAGATACTTCCACAATCTACCTAAAATGTGATTCAGACATGACCGGGCATATCTAGTGAGTTTTCAAGGCTGATCTCCAACAAATCTATGAAAGATCTAGGGCTTCCTGGGAGGCCCCTTAAACGCTTAGGTGAAAAGGAACCACCCAGGAGGAATTTGAACTAGCCAGGAAAACCTTGGCAGTGGTTGGAGGACCCATCTTAAATGCAGCATATTTGGCACTTGAATTTTCCTCCCTACCCTAGACTTCAGCCCTACCCTAGACTTATGGTGAACAGACATATCAGACAGAAAAGCTAAAATGCTATCTCACAGCTCACTGCTTAGTTTAACCCCTGTCTCCCTTTTTGGTCTTATGTTACCCCAATCCTCTACTTCTTTAGGTTCTAGCCTCATCATTTCTAAGATGCTCCATGCTCTGTCGGATAATAGAAACTACTCTTGGTGTTGAGGTAGCGAAAACCCTTTTCCTTGAGCCTGGCTCCAATTCCCTTCCTCACCCTACCAGGACATTGTACCGATTTTTCGGTAATTTCCACACAAAGGTGGAATATTGGCGCTAGACGAAAGGTAGATGAAAGGTACACCTATTTTCTACAATGTCTCCAAGTTCCATCTTATTCTAACCACTTGTTTGCATGTAACTAACATTTTCTATATCATGTGGTTTTTTCTCTTTAATGCTCAGGAGCCCAGGTATAGGGGGCAGTTAGGTTCAGGGCCTCAGGTCTGGTAGACTTTTAAATACTCTCTAGGGATCCCTAGAAAGACCTTAATCAGAGTAAGAATGTTTAAGAAGACAGTGAAATTCCAGGTCAGCAGTTAAAGGAAAACACCCATAAAACTAGAGTCCCCGAATCTGACTTCCATCTGTCTCCCAGGTAGGCAAAGTCTGGCAAACTGGGTTTGTATTTTTAGAATGGGCACTGGATTAAAAAAAAAGATTTATAACTTAGGTCTCTCTCTCTCTTCTTCCCCTTCTCTCTTCCTCTCTCTTTACCCCATCTTCTCATTTAAGTTCTAATACAAACCAGTTCCCTTAATAAATCATTGCAACAGAATCACTGCATTTCAGATGTAAGGATATTAGAAATCATATAGGTCAATTAAGGACCCAGGAAATCACATCATTAGCTCAGTTGCACATCTAGTTTCCGGAACTCAGGTTGACATTCAAAGGTTAGTTCACTTGTATCTTGGCATTCACTTTAGAGAAAGAAGGACAGGTGAAGTGTCACACTACAGAATTAAGCTGAGTTGACCTATAATTAAAAATCAAAGTCATACCACCCACACTATCTACACTGCTTAACATTCATGACTGTCACAAGTATATCTCATAAATTACAATTATTTCTCTGGCCCCAGAAATCAATTTGGTAGATAGATGCACCATTTATACACAGGACCCCACTTTTACATTTATCTCAGGACTAGGTGTGAAGGACAGAATTGAATAAAGCCAAAGGGCATCCATTGAGGGAAACGAATGACATATTTTATTGCGTATCTTACTTGGATATAAACAATAATCTAGCATTTTTCAAGCATATTGCATATAAAGTGGGCATTATGTACTCGCTGTACCACCAGCAAACAGCAGAAGCTTATCACATGGCAAATGATCAATGTTCCCTCCTCCAAGTTACCTTGGGCATAGTCAGGATGCATGTCAAAGATGCGTTAAATATCTATCAACACCTTCTGCAGTGATTGCTATAAAAAGAAGATAATGATAGCAGCACCAAGAAACTCTTTCTCCAAGGTTTGATTCACAGGAAAGAAAAAGAAGAAGAAAAAAAAGCTAAATTCACAGGAAAAATAATTTAGAATTTCTGAGAAATCAAGTAACTTTTGACACTGGGAAACTCATTCTTCCATACAATGAATAGTTTGTGTAAAAAATAAGTTTATAACATAACAGATACTCATGTGGGCCTTAGAAATAAAAATTGCCCTGCCTTTTAATGGAGTTCATATTCTTCTGAAGAACTTAGATAAATAAATTTAAAATGTCAGGTGGTGATACAGGCTATGGAGGCCAGAAACAGGTAAAAGGAACTGGTAAAGGAAACTCGTTTGTGGGCGAGCAGGGCAAGGAGCATGGCTCTCAATGCTTCTGTGAATAATTTGCATGGGAAGGTGGCATGCGTCTGGGAAGTCCTTTTTAATAAGATGGCATTTCTGCAGAGAAGTGAAGGATGTGAGAGACTGATTAGGGGGTGGGGGCGGCAAGACCCCACCCATGCATGAATTCATGCACCCAGCCTCTAATAAACAATGTCTTCTGTAAGATAAAAGATTATATTCATAATTATGTAAAGTGATAATCATTTTTCTTTTATTTATTTTTTCTTTATTAAGTTATTACAAATGTGTCCTTGTCGCCCCTATTGTCCCCCCACCCCCCAGTTCTGCCCTCACCCTCACCCCCTGTTGTCTGCCCTGTTGTCTGTCCATCACTTATGCTTATATGCATGCATACAAGTCCTTTGATTGATCTCTCCCCTTTACCCCTACCCTACCCCACCCTCCCTCTGAGTTTTGAGCATCTGATCAATGCTTCTCTGTCTCTAGATCTATTTTTGTACATCAGTTTATGTTGTTCATTATAATCCACAAATGAGTGAGATCATGTGATATTTATCTTTCTCTGACTGACTTATTTCACTTAACATAATGCTCTCCATGTCCATCCATGCTGTTGCAAATGGTAGGAGTTCCTTCCTTTTTATAGCAATATAGTATTCCATTGTGTGGATGTGCTAAAGTTTTTTAGTCCAATCATCTGCTGATGGGCACTTAGGCTGTTTCCAAATCTTAGCTATTGTAAATTGTGCTGCTATGAACATAGGGGTGCATATATCCTTTCTGATTGGTGTTTCTTATTTCTTGGGATATATTCCTAGAAATGGGATCACTGGATCAAATGAAAGTTCCACTTTAGTTTGTTGAGGAAACTCCATACTGTTCTCCATAAACAATGTCTTCTGTAAGATAAAAGATTATATTCATAATTATGTAAAGTGATAATCATTTTTCTTTTATTTATTTTTTCTTTATTAAGTTATTACAAATGTGTCCTTGTCGCCCCTATTGTCCCCCCACCCCCCAGTTCTGCCCTCACCCTCACCCCCTGTTGTCTGTGTCCATCACTTATGCTTATATGCATGCATACAAGTCCTTTGATTGATCTCTCCCCTTTACCCCTACCCTACCCCACCCTCCCTCTGAGTTTTGAGCATCTGATCAATGCTTCTCTGTCTCTAGATCTATTTTTCTTCATCGGCTTATGTTGTTCATTATAATCCACAAATGAGTGAGAGCATATGATATTTATCTTTCTCTGACTGACTTGAAAGGTATCTATTTAGGTCTGTTGCCCATTTTTTTATTGGGTTGTTTGTCTTCTTTTTGTTAAGTTGTATGAGTTCCCTATAAATGTTGGAGATTAAACCCTTATTGGAGATATTGTTGGCAAGTATGTTCTCCCATGCAGTGGGTTTTCTTGTTGTTTTGTTGATGGATGAAACCAGCATGGGGTACCAGGCACTGGGATAGTTCATGTATATTGTTACTTATCTGTCAGTTCATCTAGTTAGCATGGGACAGTTATCAGATCTTTAGTTTTTCTGCTCCCATCAGATCTCCTTCATCAGCTTCTTAGAGATATGAACCAAGTATATAAGTAGATCCATAGCAAATATGATAGAAAAGTCAAGAGGGAAGCCTGTAAAACTGCCTCTATCTACCAAAATAAGAAAGCAAAGCAAATAACATAGTCTTGGAGGGATTTCAGAGATAATTCTATCAACAAGGTTTTGAAAAATATAGTGTGGCCATCTTTCCACATTCTCACTCAGCTTGCCTATTTGGCCTGTGCTGAAAACAGATGGGACTTAGAAAGTGACAGTGCATTATTGTAAACTTAATCAGGTGGTGAAATCCAATTGCAGCTGCTGGTCCAGATGTAGTATCATTACTGGAACAAATCAACACATCCCCTGGCTAACAAATTTATCTCTCTCTCTCTCTCTCTCTCTCTCTCTCTCTCTCTCTCTCTCTCACCAGTAAAGCCAATCCAAAATAATTTATGATATCATGCTGATTAGACCAGATGAGCAGGAAGCAGCAACGACCCTAGACTTCTTGGTAGGATATATGCCTGAGACAGAAGGGAAAGAAATCCCACAAAATCTAGGAATCTGTCACCTCAGTGAAATTTCTAGGAGTACAGTAGTCTGAGCATGTTGAGGTTGAGATATCATTTCCAAAGTAAAATATTAATTATTACATCTGTTACCTCTATCATTAAAAAAGAACCAAAACGCCTAGGTTTTACAGTACTCTAAACCCAATTTGGGTATGCTACTCTGATCAATTTATTGAGTAGCCTGATAATCTGCCAAATTCTAATGGCCTTAGGAAAAAATCAACTGTCTTACCACTTGGAAAATGTGATTCCCTCTTCATGCTATGATAATGCTTCACATGTCTATGTGAGAAAGGGATGCTTTACAGACACTTTGGCAAGACCTTATAAGTAGATCACAATGCAGATAACAATAATGATCTCGGGAAATAGTTTCAGACTTATTACTGGGGCCAAGAAAAGAATGAATGCTTGATCATAAGTCACCAGATTACCATGAGAACTTAGCTGCCCATCATAAAGTGGGTGTTGTCTGACCATCAAACCATAAAATTGGACACCACAGCAGCACTTTATTGTCAAATGGAGATGAGAAGTACAATATTGCACTCAATTCTATCCTAAAGGCAAATTTAATTTGTATGAGCTTATGGCCCATGTGGGAGTTGGCCCATTTCTCAACTTTCCCTCATGACCACAAAGAAATTTTTTAGAATCAGTTGACTGTAAAAATGGTCTCTTTTAAAGATGGGAGAAACTATACAGGCCCACAATGGGTTGGTCCTGGAGAACAGTAGGGA
>NW_006290306.1:7268617-7274991 GCF_000327345.1 Myotis davidii
CACAGGTCCAGTTGTTTTTGCCGGAAGGAGAAACAGATGACCAGGACTATGCATCTATACTACTTATGGACAATGGCTAGTGATTAGATGAGTGGTTGAAGACCTGGAAGGAATATAACTTACAAACTGGTTCTGTTAATGGCACAGATTGTGACGATATTTGTTCTTCCTGTGAATGTTTAGCAGGGAGTAACCTTAAACAAGAGGACTTTAATGAGACTGTAAACAAGATGACCAATTCTATGGAAGTCAGTCAGTCAGACTCTCCCCAGACCTGCTGTCCTTGTCCATTGGGTCCATGAACAGGTGGCTATAGTTCAAGGGATAGAGTTTACACATGGGCTCAACAACATAAATTACCACTCACCAAGGTCCATCTGGTTAAAGCCACTGCCGAATGCCTAACCTGCCATTGGTAGAAGCACCCAATGCACACAATCCCCTGAGAAGATTATTCAGCCACCTGGTGCAGGTTGATTACATTGGACCATTCTGTAATGGAAGGAACAGAACTTTGTTCTTTCTAGAGCAGACATTCTAAATTCAGATTGACCTTTTTTTGCATGCAATGCTCCTGCCAAAACCATGATTCATAGAAAACCTTATTCATCATCACGATATTACACACAACTTTGCTTCTAATTGAGGGATACAGTCTCATTCTTATGCTATTCACTGGTCTTACCATCGCCCTGAAGCAGCTACACTAATAGAATGGTGGATCGCTGTCTGAAGACTCGATTATGGCATCAATTGGGTAAGAACACCACACCTTATGGGGCTGAGATAATGTCCTCTGGGATGCATTACATGCTCAAAATCAGCCACCTGTATATATTAGTTTCTCCTAGTCAAAACTCATTGGTTCAGGAATCAATAGGTAGAAACGGCTCACTATTAACACTGATATTCCTCTAGCAAAGGGTAATCTCTCCAATAAATGGTGGTAGCAACCCTGGAAAGTCATATACAAAAAATTTTAAATTGGTCTCCTATCTTACACCATGCACAAAAATCAAGTCAAGCCCCAACCGGTTTGGCTCAGTGGATAGAGTGTCAGCCTGTGGACTGAAGGGTCCCAGGTTTGATTCAGGTCAAGGGCATGTACCTTGGTTGCAGGCCCATCCTCAGTAGGAAGTGTGCAGGGGGCAGCTGATTGATGTTTGTCTCTCATTGATGTTTCTAACCCTTTATCCCTCTCCCATCTTCTCTGTAAAAAAAATCAATAATTTATATTTTTTTAAAAATCAAGTCAAATTAATTAAAGACTTAAATTTAAGACCTGAAACCATAAAATTCTAGAGGCAAATATAAGAGATAAATTTCTTGACATCAGTCTTTGCAATAATTTTTGGATTTGATATCAAAAGCAAAAAACAACAAGTGGAACTACATCGATCTAAAAAGTTTCTGCAGAATAAAGAAAATCATCAAAATAATGAAAATGCAACCTATGGAATGAGAAAAAATATTTATAATTCAAGTATATGATAAGTAACTAATATGCAAAAATATAAAGCACTTGAACTGAATAACAAAACAAAAAAGTCCAACTTAAAATGGGCAGAGGAACTAAATAGACATTTTTCTAAGAAAAACATACAAATGTCCAACAGGTACATGAAAAGATGCTCAAAATCACTAATCCTCAGGGAAATATAAATCAAAATCACAATGAGATATTACATCACACAGAGTCAGGAGACTAGGCATATTCTTTTTTTATATTTCCAATATTATAGGATTTATAAATATCAAATATTATCACATTGTTATTTTTCTTTTTTTACCTTTATTGTTGAAAGTATTACAAACGTCCCCTTTTGTTTTCCACCTTTGGCCCTCTTCACCCTGCTCCTAACCCCTCCCCAGGCCTTCCCCACACTAATGGCTGTCCATGGGCATAACTTCATATTTGCCTATACGTTCTTTGTTTAATCTTTTTTATGACTCCCCCCTTCTGAAATACATCAGTCTCTGTTCTCAAACTGGCTTCTCTCAACGCTGAAGGATAAATGTAGGTCCACATGTCAAAGGCAAACACAATATCCAAGAGGGTGAAGAGAGAATGCCTGATGTTTCCTCAAGAGTGAGGAAACTTATTCTTGGAATCCCACAAAAGTTTTTCTTTCACATGTCTTAGGCCACAACTGTGTTCATGCTCAACCCTTAAACAATAAATAAAGTGAAATTTTTAAAAAATTATATAGCAAATAGAATGTGGAGGAAAGGAAACCATTGTGCACAGTTGGTAAGAAGGTAAATTTCTATAGCCACCATAGAAAACAGTATGGATTTTCCTTTAAAATTAAAATCAGAACTACCATATGATCCAGCAATCCCACTCTGGGTATATATCCAAAGGGAAATAGGATAGCAAAGAGATATTTGCACCCTCATGTTCATTACTGCATTATTTATAATAGCCAAGATATGAAAGCAACCTGTATCCATCAATAAATGAATGGATAAATGTATATATGAACAGTTCATACATACATCTATTTATCCATTCATTATGTATATGTGAATGTTTTATTTTTTATATGAATATATCTGAATGTTTTGCAGTCATGAGAAAGAAGGAAATCTTGCCATTTGTGAGAACACGGGTGGACATTTACTTATGCTAAGTAAAATAAGCCAGAGAAAGGCAAATACCACATGGTATAACTTACATGTGCAATCTACAAAAAAGAATCAAACTCATATAAACTGAGAGTAGAAAAATGTCTACTCAGGGACTAGGGGTATGGGAAATATAGAGAGGTTGGTAAAAGGGCACTATCTTTCAGGTCTGAGGATCTAATGTATAACATGCTGACTATTCTTGATAACTGTATTGTACAGTTGCATTTTGTGAGAGAACTTTGTGTTAAAAATAATAATAACAGTCATATATAGTTATCTCTCAGTCCATGAAAATTAAATGGTATAACTCATGCTCAGCATAAAAGTTTTACAAGTATTATATAACATTATTTTATTATAAAACCAGTAATTGGGATTGAAATAGTGCATACAGACAAGTAGGCAATATTACCTTGGAGAAGAATGATTATTTTACAGCAGGGGAAAAGTTGGACCTAACCCATAACATTAGAATCACAATGTCCATTGTTTATATAATATCACAACCTTAGGTTCTAATGTGAAAATATATTTTACAACAAACACAGGGACAGAGAAACTGGGGATTTATGCAGGAAAGTTTCCCTCTGCCTGACCTCCGCAGCTCCAAAGTGCCTAGGCACAGCTCTCTGTATTTCCTTCACAGAACTCTGAAAAAAAATATTTTTGGCTTATTCCTTGCTTAATATGTCTCATTGGTATATAAGCTTCATGAGGACAATTACCTTTTCAGTTTTCTTTTTTCTCCCTCGCCCCTAAGGAAAATGACTGGCACACAGTAGATTCCCAGTAAATATTTATCAAGCAAAGTGATACAGAGAGCATGAATGTCCACAAATTAGGCATAATGAGTTGGCAACTGTGGGATGTGTGCCGGCCATCTTGGCACAGATGGCATTCGTAGCTGACCTCTCCCCTAGTTCTTTCTTGTAGAAAGCCATCCTGCCATAGTCAAATTATAGCTCTCTGGAGTTACAAGGGTGATTGTCTCAAGGTTGCCAATTTCTGAATATTTGACATTTCTGATAGGATTGCCCTTGCACTATCCTTAATAAAATGACAACACCATAAATCCTTCCCAAAATGAAGTGGAAAATGAAGGTGAATAAATAAATAACTAATGAAGGGACTGCAGTCCAACTAATTATGATCACAATATCAGCAAGTTTATGTTAATAGGAAGTGTGTGTCATTTGGCACTGCATTTATTCATAATCTGGGAAATGGTGACAGGAAATCCTCGTGTAATAAAAGAAAATCTCTCTAATAATCAATGAGATACAACCACTATAAATAATTTAAATTCCAACAAGTAAAAACAAAGGTTTAACTGAGTTTTGCCAATGAGGCTTGGGGTGCTTAGACATCCCCGCAGCAGATGGGAACTGCCAAAGCTCATAAACACTCAAAATTGTAAGACACGACTTTCAGATGACAGAAACCAGAAGAATTCGTGCAAACCAACGAACCCAACACACCTTTTAAAAAGAGTGTGTGACAGTCAAAAGAGAAGACAGTGTTAAAATTTCGCCTTTGGAAATACCTCAGGTTTTAATTAGTCAAATGTCACTGTTTCCTAAATACAGGCTCTTCTATAGAGAGCTCTTTTTAGAAATCCATTAAAAAATAGTTTTCCTCTTACTGATCTCGGTCCTAATTCTATGCCAAGTGATACTTTTTTCATCATTCAAAACTTCTCTCCGATGGTACCCACTGATAGGATAAGATGACTAAAATAAATCTCCCCAATAGATCTGGACAACTTAATTTTAAGCAAATCTGTTTGTAGTCGATTTTTATTTCTATATGCTTGTAGCCATAATAATTGTGCAGGTTAATACAAAGGTGCCTCTAGAATAGCGGTTCTCAACCTGTGGGTCGCAACCCCTTTGGCGGTCGAACGACTCTTTCACAGGGGTCACCTAAGACCATCTTGCATATCAGATATTTACATTACGATTCATATCAGTAGCAACATTACAGTTATGAAGTAGCAACAAAAATAATTTTATGGTTGGGTCACAACATGAGGAACTGTATTTAAAGGTATTAGCCATAGAATTACCACGGTTATCCATGTAGTAAAGACCATCAAATAAACTATAACTGTTTTAATGAGCCATTCGCAGTTTCGCCGTATAAAAGCTTATACTTAGACATGCATGGCTTAATCTTTAAGACAAGCATATGACTACTGGCAGGATCAACCAGGTTGATATGTTCCCGAGGCGAATATACCCTTGCTGGAAAAATATGTTCCTACCCTTACTACAACCACCCATGCCTTCTCCAAATGGAAAAAACAAGGGAGAAGAAGAAGGACAAGAGCACACTTATTCGCCTCACATATTTACATCAAACTACGACGTTCCCTCGTCTTTTGGAAGAAGCTACCCCTTTTTATAAAGGAAAACAACTTCCAATCTTGATGTTATATAATATAACTGAATATATAATATATATATATATATATATATATATACACATATATATGACACTTCATCATTTCAAAAAATGCTTTCATAGACATGACCTAATTTGTTTTGAAAGTTAAACTAGTGAGGAGGATATTTGTATTATTCCTCTTTACAATCAAAGAAACTGAGGGTCAGGGAGGTTGAGTAACTCTTTACAGGTCACATTCACAGCAAACGCAAACAGGACCCAAGGACCGGCCCCTTCTGACTCCAAATCTCTTGATCTTTTTTACATACCATGTTGAGGAAAGAATCAAATTCAACTTCTGAAAATATAGTAGTGTTCAAAAATATCATGATATCTACCACTACATAGTCAAGGTACACTTTCTAAAAGGGTGGTCAGGCAGTTGTTATGTCATCACTGTGAAAATTGCAATGATGATGCCGAAACCGGTTTGGCTCAGTGGATAGAGCGTCGGCCTGCGGACTGAAGGGTCCCGGGTTCGATTCCGGTCAAGGGCATGTACCTGGGTTGCGGGTGCATCCCCAGTGGGGGATGTGCAGGAGGCGGCTGATCGATGTCTCTCTCTCATCGATGTTTCTGACTCTCTATCTCTCTCCCTTCTTCTCTGTAGAAAATCAATAAAATATATTTAAAAAAAAAATTGCAATGATGTAATTCCCAAAAGAAATGGAATATGCCAGCCCAGACTTCAAATTTGAGTAGAAGTTGGCTAAAAAAAAAACGAGCAGCATGTAGAAAGGCACAGAAACAAAAGAGTGTGACACAATCAAGTAACTGAAATAATTACCATTTAATCCAAGCATACTACATGGGTGGAGAATCATGACGGATGGCCCAAGTAAGCAAGAAAAGCCCAGGCCATGGAGGACCTTAGAAATCATATTTTAAATTTTAGATTTTCCTCAAAGAGCAAAAGGAAGCTTTTTAAGAAGTTTAAACCATATCATTTTCATTGGCAATATATTTAAAGTTATATCCATGCCTAGAAAATAATTTTATGGTTGGGTCACAACATGAGGAACTGTATTTAAAGGGCCAGAGGATTGAGAACCACTGCTCTAGAATGTCTAAGTTGGAAGAGCAGAAACATATTTTAAATTAGTGGATCAGGGTGTCTGACAATGTATTTACATAGAAAGCATACTACTTTTACTTAATTTGTACAACTTCCATTTAGTGTTGCTGTTGGTAGATGCTGATGAACTTTAGAAGTGACAATTCAACCACCACTAAAATGTAGACAGTAAAATAACTGAATATATAATATATATATATATATATATATATATACACATATA
>NW_006290306.1:7275546-7287198 GCF_000327345.1 Myotis davidii
TCTCTCTCTCATCGATGTTTCTGACTCTCTATCTCTCTCCCTTCTTCTCTGTAGAAAATCAATAAAATATATTTAAAAAAAAAATTGCAATGATGTAATTCCCAAAAGAAATGGAATATGCCAGCCCAGACTTCAAATTTGAGTAGAAGTTGGCTAAAAAAAAAACGAGCAGCATGTAGAAAGGCACAGAAACAAAAGAGTGTGACACAATCAAGTAACTGAAATAATTACCATTTAATCCAAGCATACTACATGGGTGGAGAATCATGACGGATGGCCCAAGTAAGCAAGAAAAGCCCAGGCCATGGAGGACCTTAGAAATCATATTTTAAATTTTAGATTTTCCTCAAAGAGCAAAAGGAAGCTTTTTAAGAAGTTTAAACCATATCATTGGCATTGGCAACATATTTAAAGTTATATCCATGCCTAAATATAAGGGAAGATGTATTTTGGAGCATGTTAGACCTTTTTGGAAACTTGTCAATGAGTAAAATTGCAAATGGCCAGATGGACCTTAGAAGGGAATAAGATTTTTGCTCTAGGCTAATAAAATTTCATTCTTGAGGCAATACAAATGCATAGAGACATAATTGGCCCTAAGGAGAATTAATAATATAACAAACCTACATGTTTTTATAATGTAACTGACACATTTCTACTTGGGATAGATTTTTTGAAATTATACTTTGTCCAATAGACTAAATAAACTTATTTATTTGAAATAACTTTAATTTCCCAAAACTGGGTAATCTCCCCTAGGCAATTAGAAGATAAGCTATTTGCATGCCAAACTGCAAAGTTTTGCATATGGTCTCTAACATCTGCATAACTAAAATCTTAAGAAAGCATTTTCAATGAGATGCCTTTTATATTTGTCTTTCATCCACAATACCTAAACTGTGTCTTTCATAAGTAGGTTATCTCCTAATACATTGTCCTTAAGTAATATTTTGTTGATGGTATTTTCTTATACAAATGATACTTATTTAGAGTTGAAAACAGAAATAAGCAAAAAAAAATCAAAATCTCTCATAATAGACAAATATTTTTATTGATTGTTTTATAAAAATGAACTCATATCCCATATTCTGATTTGTGGTGGCTATTTATATTTCTCATTTAACCATATCATAACATTTTAAACACAGTTATTTACATGGATATATTTTAATGTGTTGTACTCCATATTATGAACAAAATTTTCTTAACCAATTCCATAATGCTAGGCAAGTAGGTTAATTTTCTTTAAATTATAAATAACACTCTGATTAAATACTTAAGATTAAATAAACATCTAGTGATGTAAGTAGAGTGAACATATAATGGCCACCAAATCTATTTTTTCATCTCCAAACCTATTCCACATTAATATGATCAGATAGAAAAATGCATCCTTTGGCTGTGCATCAGTCTTCATACAGAGATTAATATCAAACTATTTCATTATTTTAAGAAATTATATTTGTACAGACTTTGAAGTCATCAAAGGCCAGGGCAAACCTCTGTCAGCCTCTGTGAATTTTCGTGGTTCTATAAATAATCAGTGCAAGCAAAGTCACCTTTAACATTGCTTACTAGGCTAAATAAATAGACTGAAGAAAGAATTCATTTTTTAATAGTCACTCAGTTCTCAGCCTGGAACATCTTGAGCTTCAGGACAGGTAAGACATTTCCCCAAAAGATGACCCTGAAACCACAGCCAGAGGAGTCAACAAGCAGTCTGAACTTGATCTTAATGGAAAACCTCAGTGTTGGCTGGAGACTGTGTGAGCCTCTCCCAGTGGAGAAACTCAGCCAAGGGTCACAGTGACACATTTCCACAGGCCATTGTGGGGATCCAGAAATACTGGTTTCCCACCTGCAAAGTTCAAGCATTGAGCCTCAGGGACCTTCACCCTATGTTGTGTCCTGGTTTAGAGTCTGGTCTCTGAAATCAACCTGCATTGAGTCAGAAGCTCACCTCTTACTACCTATTTGACTTTGAACAAGTTATTTGGGCCTCAGTTTCCACAGGAGACTCTAATACCATTTTATTTGACTTGCTGGAGGCTTAAGTAAAATAATCCATATAAAGCACTTAGTTTAGTACCTGCCTTATAGTGCACACTTGGTAAATGTATGTTACTGATTTCTCAAATTTGTAGACCTAAGTAAGTAGGGATAAGAAACAAATGCCAACTCTCTGTCAAGACCATTTGTCATCTCTCTCACTTGTTACCAGTTCAAAAGGGAGTGAAGACAAGATCTTAAAGTCATCCTGTATGGCAAACCTTATTTAAAAGTGGAGGAGAAAGAAGAGGAGGGGGAGGAATAGGAGAAAAGGACAGGAAGAGAAGAAAGAGAAAAGCATAAGGCATCAATGAGGCATAAGTCATTTAAATATATACTATTACAAATTACAATGTAAAATGCTTTAGAAAGAAGAATAAATCCCACCTGCTGAAATAGGGTTTTGAGAACAGAAATATCTAATATCTTAAGATAAATCTTAGTACACAAAATTATTTCCTTCTAGAAAACAGAAGACCAGCTTGAAGGCGGTCTTAACATTTATATGTAACCACATTTCTAGATCATAGTCTTCTCATTTGAAAGTCAGAGATTCAGTTGTTTTTAATTATTCATAACACCTATGATTATATAAAACTATGTTAAATATGATAAATTCCTATAAAAGCAAAAAATGGATCTCCTTTAAGAAATTTTTTTAAAAATATATTTTTTATTGATTTCAGAGAGGAAGGGAGAGGGAGAGATAACATCAATGATGAGAGAGAATCACTGATGGGCAGCCACCTTTGACTGCCTCCTTCGAGAGCCCTGACTGGGAATTGAACTGTGACCTCCTGGTGCTTAGGTCCATGCTCAATCACTGAGCCACTCCAGCCAGGCAAGAAATCCCTTACTAAAAGGTGGTTTTACTTAAAGAATGATAAAAGTAAGTTTTGTTTTGTTTTCCTTTTGCTTGTGCAAAGAATATGGAGCTAAAAGAAGCACTAATTTAAAAGAAAAGTATCATCAAGGGGAAATAGCAAGGAAACAAGAAAAATGTTTCATGTTATAAGGAAATAAAAAAATCAATAGAATATCATATCTGAAATAGGCTATATAAATATCAGTGAAATCTGTTTTGAATTATTTTAAATGTGCTATTTTTCCTTTATTATAAAATAAACATAGTCATATTCCAAGAAAATCTATTTAAAAAGTGGGGAGCAGAGGGCCCTGACAGGTTTGGCTCAGTGGATAGAGCATCGGGCTGCAGACTGGAAGGTCCCAGCTTTGATTATGGTGGAGGGCATGACCTTGGTTGAGGGCTTGATCCTTAGTGGGGGGCAGGCAGGAAGTAGCTGATCAATGTTTCTCTCTCATCAATGTTTCTAACTCTCTATCACTCTCCCTTCCTCTCTGTAAAATATCAATTAAAATATGTTTTCAAAGTGTGTGTTGGGTGGGGGGAGATGGGGGTGTAACTATTGTAATTAAAGTTCAAATATCAAACCAGTAGAAATTTTTACCTGTAATGATTCTAATTGGTATGAAGTGGCACATTTCTTTATTTGTAAAAATATATACATATTTCTCTCTAAATGTAAAGTATATCTGAAAAAGTAAAATCACCTATGGTTATACTGTCCACAGATAATCACTAGTAACAGTTTATGTATATACCCTGCAGTTAGCTTACTCCTTCTCTCTCCCTCTCTCACTCACACACATTATTTTTTGTTGTTCTAAGTTGTTAGTTTTATTTTTTATATAATTTTTCAATTACAAAAAAATTACTAACTTAAGGAGAAAAGGAAACTTGAAGTAAGGAGTCAAATATATTTCAGAACACTCATGGGTAAAAGAACAGTGTATGGAGACCTCCTGAAAGCAAGAAGAGACCATTAGAAGCCTGCTGTCCCCTCCACTCTTTAATCTCTTCCTTTGGGACCCTTGAATCTTATGTCTGCTTCTTTCTGAACATCTGCTTTTTTATTTCTCTCACTGCTCTGGTTTCCTCACAGTTCCGGAGTTTAAATGTTCAGCTCTTGTAACTATCTGAAAACTAGCACCTCTTAAATTCAATTCCAAATTCTTGGAAGAGAGAATCTTAACTCCTTTCGTATTAGAACTCGAGTAGGGCATGTTGTAGTTTTTTTATTAAGAAAAGTATGGTGGGATTAATATACACCATAATGTTAGTCTACTGTACTGTGGACAGCTTTGTGTAGCTAGATATAAATCTCCATCATTAACCTAGAGACTTTATGACCTCATTATACAAACATCACTTGAATCAGGTTTTCCTTGATCTTGCTTCATCATCACATAACTTCATTCTTTTAAAATATATTTTTTACTGATTTCAGAAAGGAAGGGTGAGGGAGAGCGAGATAGAAGAAAGAGAGATAGAAACATCAATAATGAGAATCATTGATCAGCTGCCTTCTGTACGCCACCTCCTGAGGATCGGGCACACAACTCTGGCATGTGCCTTTGACTGGAATCGAACCAGTGCCCTTCAGTCTGTTGGTCGGTGTTCTATTCACTGAGCCAAACCAGCTAGGGCTCTATTCTTATATGCATTATTTTCTTTTTCTTCTTACTCTGGGTTTAATTAGCACTTACTATTTTAGCTTTGAAAGATGCTATAAATTCCTCTCTAAGAAATGCTTTGGCTGCACAAAATAATTGTTGATATATTGTTTTCATTTTCATTCAGCTCAGAATACTTTCAGATTTTTTAAATTTACTCTTTAGTTTTGCTATAACTTATTTAGATCCTAACCTTTGAAGACTTTGTAAAGAACATGATTTGCTTTAAAAAAATTTCTTTATGCACTTGAAAACAATGTATATCCTGTTCTTTTTGTCTCTTTGATTGTTTTGTTAATCCTCACCGGAGGATATTATTCCATTGATCTTTTAGAGAGAGTGAAAGACAGAGAGAAACATCAGTGTGAGAGAAACACATCAATTGGTTGCTCCCTACACCCACCCTGACAAGGGCTTGAAACGGGGATGGGGAGGAGCTTTGACCAGACTCAAACCCAGAACCTTTTTGTCTGAAAGTCAACACTCTATCCACTGAGCCAAACCTGCTAGGGATGTATAGGCTGTTCTTATTGAATACAGTGGTAATCTCTAAATGTTAACTTCCTGAATTAGGTGATAGTATTACTCAAGTCTCCTGCATCCTTGTGGATTTAATTTTTATTGTATATTTTCTATTGATTATTGAGAGAGTGGTGTTGATATATTTGGCTAGATTGTAAATTGGTTTACTTATCCTTTCTGTTATGACATTTTTACCTCATGTATTTGAAAGTATGTTATTAAATACTTAACCATTAATAATTGTTATGTTCTCTTAATGAATTGACTATATCATCCTTATGTAATACATCCTTTACCACTCTTTGCTCTGTAATCTACATGGTCTAATATTTCATAGTTATTCCAAAAGTCCTTTCATTAGTGTTAGAATGGTATATATATTTTCTATCCTTTTACATTCAAGTTCTTTGTGGCATTCATTTAAATTCAGCTTCTTACAGTCATCAAATAATAGCCTTGATTTTTATACAATCTGACAAATTGACAATCTTTGCTTTTAAATTGAGAAATAGAAGCATGGAACAGACTGTAGAATCACACAGGGAAGGTGGGGGTGGATGGGTTGGTGAAAAGAGATCAACCAAAGAACTTGTATGCATATATGCATAACCCATGGACTGTCATTAGGGTGGTGGAGACCTGGGGTAGGGGTTGGGTATAAGGTGTCAATGGGAGAAAAAACAGCTGGACATATAATACTTTCAACAATAAAGATTTTTAAAAAATAAATTGAGGTGTTAGATCATTTATATATAATGTGATAATTGACATGACTGAATTTAAATCTATTTTGTTTTTGTTTTTTCTTTGTTCCATTTGTTCTTTGTTCGTTTTCTTCCTCTTTTTCTGCCTTATTTAGGGTTAGTTACCTTTTATGATTTCACTTGATATCCATGCTGCTTTATTAGTTCTAATTTCCTGTGTGTGTTTGTTTAGAACTTGCTTTCAGGGTTTCTGGTATATATCTTCAACTTAATATGGTCTATCTTTAAATAATATTATACCACTTTGTATATAACTGAATATTTCTGTTTACCTGTCCTAGCGTTTTTAATATTGCTGTTTTAAATTTTGCTTCTGTGTTTAAGTATAAACCCCACAATGCACTGTTATTATTTTTGCTTAAAAATTATCTTTGAAACTGAGTTTTAGAACAAAAATTAAATGTATCCACATGCTCCTAATTCTGGTGCTCTTCATACTTTTGTGTAAATCCAGATATCTATCTGGTATAATTTTTTTTCTTCTATTTGAAGAATTTCCTTTGGCATTCTTATATTGTAGATCTAACAGTAATTAAATTTTTCATCTTTTGTTTCTTGGAAAAATATTTATCCACCTTAGTTTTTGAAAGGTTTCATACTGAATATAAACTCCCTGATTGACAGTTTTATTTTCTTTTAGTACTTTAAAGACATGGTTCCACTATCTTCTGGTTTATATTGATTCCTAGGAGAAACGATGCATCATCCTAATATTTTTCTCAATTTGTACTATCTTTTTTTCTCTTTCTGCTTTTAAGAGTTTTCTCTTTATAACCAGTATTAATCAATTTGATTCTGATGTGCCATGTAGTTGTAATTTTCTTATGCATGGTCCATTGAGCCTCTTCTTTTTTATTTCTGAAAATTTGGCTGATTACTTCTTCAAATATTTTTGTGTTTTAAAAATACTGTTGAGCTTTTTTCCCTCCTAGGATTTTCAAGTCATGTAGAAATAGTTTGATCATTTTTGAAGCTTATTTCTGAGTTTTGCTAGGTAGGATCAGAAAAGACTTTAGTCCAGGGCTAATTTTCCTCCACTACTTAGGCAATGGCATTTTATATCATTGCTCAATGACCCATGTTTTATAAGTTTTCCCATCCTGACTATTGAGAAGATCAATTTGTGTGTGAGAGTGAGTGAGTGAGTGTGTGTGTGTGTGTGTGTGTGTGTGTGTGTGTGTGTGTGATTTCATTTTGGGCATCCATGTCTATACTTCAATGGAATATCAATTCTTAAAGACTAGATATACCACCAGTATTTTTCTGTTTGATATTTACAGGAGGTTCTTTCCTGGGCTTGGCAGTTTGCTCACATGCACACACTGATCAGTATTCAGCTGAGGGCTCAGAGAGGGAAACCCTTAGCCTGTTTCTGGAGATCATTCCTTCTTTGTGCAACTTTCTCCTCACCATTATTCTGTCCTAGAAGCTCCAGCTTCTTGTCCTTCTGAATTATCCAATTCTATCCTCTCTATGCAGGGTAGCCACCTGGTTTTGCCTCTATTTTTTGCCAGACCAGGGCCTGGAAAATCTCAGGGTAGTAATTTAAGGAAATTGTTAGGACTTAGCTTGCTTATTTTCTATTTTTCTGGTATCACTGAACTTCACTTCCTATTTGCCGATATCTGAAAATCATTGTTTCACGTATTTTCCCTAAAGAAAACAATTAAGATTCTAAACTCTATAATGTAGAAACCAAAGAGTTTTAATAATCCATTGCACACACAATCACTGTGTGAGTCTACTCTAAAAAATGGGTTTCTCTCAGTAACTGAAAACATTTGATTCAGTAAGTCTGTAAACATTCTTCATGTTGAACATCTGTTTGGATTTTAGTGGAATCTTTGAGTCCCTAGGCTTGAAATTAAAAATGAAATTGTGGGGTCATTTGCAATTCAAATACAATTAATATTACTTAGAAGGACGAAGTCCACAGTCGTCTGAATTGAATGAATTTAATATAATCTTGTATGAATGCAAAAAAAACACAATAAAAAACTTGCTCAAATATGAGTACAAATATTGTCTCTGCCTACGAATCACTTACATGTATGTCAAATTTATTGTGAGCCTGCAAATGATTCAGCATACACAATAAAGAAAATTAATTTAGGAGATGTCAGAAAAGCACATAGACCACAAGTGATTTTTTTTCTGGTTTATTTCTGCCTGTTTTAATCAATAGTTTTCAGACAAACTGGTAAATTAAATTTGCTTAGTGGGTGATTATGGAGTTTCACAACTTTTGTTTAGGAATTTCTTAGCTCATTTGTTCTAAGAAAAAAAAATGAGGTAGGTAAGTGAAGCCAAGCTCTGGAGAAGAAAAAAAGAAAAGGACAGTTTGATCCAAATAAGACAAATTCTGGTGCTTGAGAGTTTGGGCTTGTTGAAAATGGATCTAATGTACATATTAGGCTCTGAAATGTAACAGTGCATCATGTCAACCTTTCCTTTCTCGGACTCAAACTTCTTTGATCTACCCTGAACAAGTCTAGTGATGACAATTTCCCTCATTAATATAAGAAAATTGTTGGTGAAAACATAACTCAAAATTCAGTGGGGATTGAGTTTACCTAAACACAATTATGTGAATTGTATTGATGCAGAAGTAGGCAAGTAATCAAACTCAGTACCAAATCAGACCACAGTAAAGTAGTTGTATACCATTCAGCAACAAATTAGTGGAAATTGTCCATTAAGGAAATAAAATTACCTATCAGACCAGAGGTGAATTTTAGAATAACAATATTACAAAGAACTTCTATTTGAACTTAGAGAACTGCAAATTGTGAGAGCTACAAGAGATGCTTTATGATAGTGAATCTTAGTTAATAATGCCATTCATGGTAGCCAAGGTTGGCAAACAGTATTTGATACTATGTCTTCTGTGTTTTCCTTTTTCCCTGCTGGAACTGGATAGTCAATATGGCTAATGATTTTTTAAAAAAAAAAAAAATTTTCAGATATGGGATATTTATTACTTTTCTCAAGAATGTAGAAACCATTTAATGATAACATTTCTGTTAGCTGTGGTGGCAAAACTATGTTTTTACATCTAACACGTCTTTATGTATAACGGGGATTACTTAATTATATAGTATTACATCCAAGGAAATTAAAGTTATTTTAAAGTATAAAGAACATCTTTTTAAGTGAAAGTTTTACTTACTGTTTCTGAAACATCTATTGGAGGTCAGAATTACCAACTTTTCAAGAATTGTGAATACATCTCATACACAGTTTAAATTTCTGTATATATAACGTATGTATGCATATATATAAAGTAATTTCACCTTTTAAAAAATCTAATGAATGTATAACTTGCGAAGAAAATTCAAAAATATGGTTCCGAGACAGTAAACTGTTTAGTTCAAATAAGTTAAGACCTGCTATGGCTATAATTACAACGATGGAAAATTGGCAGTGAAACCATGCACCTAATGTGAGCTGGGAAAATAACTATGTGTTTACATAGCCCAATTTAACAAGGCTACTCTAGCAAAAGCCATTTAAAAACACAAAATAAAAAGTTATAATTCTAAGCAACTATAGCAATTAACTTAGTATTAAAATTCATGTTGTTCACAAAGGATCCAGAAAGATTCTTTTTAAAAAATATATATAATTTAATTTTACTTACTTATTTATTTATTTAATATATTTTTTATTGATTCAGAGAGGAAGGGAGAGGGGGAGAGAGATAGAAACATCAATGATAAGAGAGAATCATTGATTGGCTGCTGCCTGCACACCCCACACCTGGGATCAAACCCACAACCTGGGCATGCGTCTTGCCTGGATACATATATATTAATATTTGAAATTGAAAGCATGTTTATCATTATCCCTGGACACTTTAATTGTATGAAGTCTTATGGTATTATTGACTATCATTAAATAATTGCAATATATGCCAATTAATATTATGTACATAATATAATTTATATGTAAATTTATATGTGTTCTAATATTGTACATTTTATAGTAATATAGAATTTATAAGCCAAGTTTCACCTAAATTTTCTTAATTTCCTTAAGTCTATAAGGCAGCTGTTAACTCAATTATTATTATGCCCATTTTCCAGTTGAAACTGAGAATCTAAGAAGTTGTTTCTGCTCAGATTGTTGGACTCCTAAGTGGCAAAGGTTAGTTAGAATTCAGTAATCTAAGATTACCTAGTAACAAAATGAGATATTTCAAATGAAATAGGAAATTCTATCATATGACTGTTATTACTGAAATAATAATTCTTAGCTGAATAAAAAAGAACAGAGATTGTATGCTTTTGTGAGTGGTTTTAATGAAGGCCCTGTTAAAAAATATGGTTCATATTTTTCTGATTTCATTCATTATGACACAATTTGAAAATTGACATGAGTTAGAAAAAAAGCTTCTCTTTGATATGTATTGTATACTTTTTTAATAAAAAATATTTTACAAAAGTCAGAAGCTACTTTTGACCCAGGGGTAAACAAAACAGAAACTACCAACGATCAACTACAGAAATAACCTACAATAATTTTAAATGATGCTGCTTTATAGTTTGACACTTTTGCGGTAGAAAGGGCAAAACAATTTAACAAGGCTACTCTAGCGAACAGGCTCAACACCTATGGTGTATTCTTCTCTGAGCTTTGCCATTTGAATTTGCCTGTGTTTTATGTACCTTCAACTCCAGACACTTGTTATCTATTTGCCAGAAAGATGCAAATTGAAGACCTGAAATCTAATATGCAATAAGTTGAAAATAAACGTGTCAGGAGATTTAGCACAAGCAGCACATAAGGGGACACCTTTTCTGAGTCTGTATGAAGCAAATGTCATGGTTGCTACATCAACTGAACTTCATGGAGCAAGTATTCACTGCAGATGCTGAGTCAGGAGCACTGGGACTGGAGCAGAGGCGAAGGATGGAGACACCCAACTTCTAACTTCATCTTGGAAAGGGGATAAAGGAAACTTTCTCAGGGCTCACCCACAAAGGTGAGCTAAAACAGCTTTCCGAGAAAGTTGGAATTCCCCAGAAAATGGCTCCCTGAGAGTTGCTAAAAGACATCCAAACTTAGAGGCTCCGAGCCTTATAGCTGTGTTGTTTATGCTGGGATTATAATACGGGGACTTCCAAAGGGATGAGCACAATAAAGCAGTGCTTCCCAAAGTCTAAGCGATCCCAATGGTGGAAGATTATTTTAAGTGGTACTCAGAAAGACTTTATTGTCTTGTTTTTAATTTGTTAAAAATTTGATTATACATTTAATGAACACATACTAAAACTATAGTAAGCACATTAAACTTTTCAGTTTGGGGATTGCTAGGATAAAAGTTATAAAACTTGCAATAAAGTTTAAATGAGGTTATCTAAGAAAAATGGGGAAGAAATAAAGGTCCAGATGACACGTGGATTTGAACAAAAATTCTAAGGATGGAACTTAAAAGACTGTGTTTGTGAGAATGCTGGAACAGATAGTACCACTCCTCTTCCCTTTATCTCCTTTTTCTAGAGATAGGGGGTAGAAGACCCACTTGTAGCTTAATTCACCTTTAAGAATCATGCTATTACCCAACTGTCTACTGTCTACATTCCCAATTTTATACTATATTTTTATCCATTATCACTTCCTTACCTCCACTAGAATGGAAGCTCCCAGAGGGCCAATCTGGTATCCTTGGCATTTAGAGCCTAGCACCGTGGTCGGCAAACTGCGGCTCACGCACTGATCCGATTGGGCCAGAAAGATTCTTAAGGAGCAAACCATTAGGGCTTCATATCAGTATATATAT
>NW_006290306.1:7288503-7293073 GCF_000327345.1 Myotis davidii
GATATAGGTGGGGGGGGGGAGGGGCAGGGGCGCAAAGACAAAAGAGGGTGTGAGGGGACTGGATGGTTGGACAGCAGCATCGTTTGATTCATGGCCTATTTATTTTTATTTTTGTTAATATATTTTTATTGATTTCAGAGAGGAAGGCAGAGGGAGAGAGAGATAGAAACATCAATGATGAGAGAGAATCGACCTGCTGCCTCCCGCACGCCCCTTACTGGGGATTGAGCCCACAACCCAGGAATGCGCCCTTGACCAGAATAGAACCCAGGACCCTTCAGTCCACAGGCTGTGGCTCTATCCACTGAGCCAAACCATCTAGGGCAGTGGTCGGAAAACTGCGGCTCGCGAGCCACATGTGGCTCTTTGCCCCTTGAGTGTGGCTCTTCCACAAAATACCACATGCGGGCACGCGTACAGTGCCATTGAAACTTTGTGGCCCATGCGCAGAAGTCGTTTTTCAGCCTGGGCGAGTCTATTTTGAAGAAGTACTGTTGCTATTTGGCTCTGTTGGCTAATGAGTTTGCCAACCACTGGCCTAGTACATAACAGGCACTTAATAAATGTACAAATGAATGAATAATTGCTTTATCTCTACATACTTCTGAACTTCAGTTTGACACCACTCATGGCATCAGTGTCAACCCTGTCTTTGAGGTCCAAGTATTTCTCCTCCAAGCCATCTTTAGTTGCTTTCTGAGCACTTCAAGTTTGGGTTCCTTTAGACTTACATTCTGATGTACAAAAGCCCCTGGGAGCAGAGACTGTCCAAATGTACAAATGGTTTAGTTCACTTTCTGTGAATTTATGTTTTCTAGCTTTTTCAGAGAAGTTTTCCAGTTCAATGCCTTCAAATTATCCTTCAAATACAATTGTAACCCTACACCTTCCACCTGCATAATGCTTGGTAACTACTAAAGAACTTTTAAATATAGTCTCTCACCTAAGCCCATAAAACTCCCCTGAGACCAGCAAGACAGATACCAATTTACATGTGAGAAAAGGAAGGCTTGGGACATGAAATGACATATTTATTAGCACATAGAGAGTCTTCATTCAGCTGTCTAAGGAGGCCAGTTCTTACTCTGGTCTTATTTTTGGCAGCTTCTCCAATTCCATTTAAGTGTTGAAAGAATATACCGTAAGCTAAGTCTTTGAGACCACCTGCCCTGAGCAAATGTCGAGATGACATCTGAGAATTAAACCTGAGCAGAGGTAGCCATTGCTGTAATAATTCCCCCTGATTCATGTTCAGCTGTAACCTCAGACTCGTTGCTTTTACTGAAAATTCTCTTCTAAAAACAATAGTTGGAGCCATGGTAATATGGAGGGAAATGTCTGCCAAGGCAATGAGGGAGAGCTCTACTCCTGTCCTTTATCATTTCTCACCACACGTGACCCAGGTCAGTGTCACCTGCCATCTCTAGTCAACTAAAGGGTACAGCCAATTTAGGATACACACAGAGTAAACTCTCTAACACATGGGCATATAATTCCTGCCAGTATGTTTTTAAATTGATTTTTAGTTTGCTTTAGGATTCTTTTTCTTCTTTCCTTCTTTTCTTCCTTCCTTTCTCTTTATCCCGTTCTCTCTTTCTTCCCTTTCTTTATTCTTTATTTTTTTATAATGAAATTCACCTTTAGTAAAACAAAATTTTAAGTCATGCTAATTAATAGTTTATGAAATTAAGGATATTATATTCACTTTCAATCTCCTATTTATTAAAGACCCAGGAACATGCAAAAACAACAACAAACCCACAAATGGCTTATAGTGAAAATTATTTTATCATACAATTTTAAACATCAATTTAAAAGCTAATTATTTACCTCATAAATTGCTACAGGCCTAAATACAGAAATTTATCTAGATAATATTTACATATTTCATACAAAAGTACAATATAGAATACCAATGGGAGAGAGTTTCTATTAAAAATAGTATTATACATGTTTCTTTTTTAAGTCTTTAACACATCAAAATTAATGTTTGTTTACAAAGACAAATAACTAGTTAGAGCTCTTCGGAAATGAAGGTTAGAAAATTACTACCAAAGGATGTTCTCATTAACACTCAGCTCCTACTAAATTCTACAGGAGTGAAAATTGAATAAGAATATATATTTATAGAGCATTCTTATAAATAGTAAAAGTGCCAAAGAAGAAATAATAGCTTTGCTGTTTTTGATTTTTTTAAAATGTATTAGAGAGATGTGTTATTCCCCCATCACCACAGCATCTGTCTACATTCAAAGTGCTTAATGAAAAAGATAAGTGTATGTGTTATATTAACAAAAGAACTTTGTACAAGCATGTGCTGTGGAAGAGATAAACAAATTACTTTCCAAAAGTGCTATGTCAAGGAGACTAATCAGGCACAAATGTACTTGTTGACATTGGTTATAATACAAGTCTTACATATGTCCTACAAAATTGCTAGTATTCGACCAAGTAAATCAACACCACTTAAAAAAGGTAAGATATTTTGAGGAAACTAATAAATATCAAAAAGCAAAGTTGCATGTCTTTATGTGGTCATTTTTTTAAAAAACTCAGAAACTTAACATACATTTATATATTAGATGGTTCCACTGTTTAACTGTTTTTATAGGTTGAAATGGGCAATTAGCAATTAATATGGTTCAATTTAATAGAATGTCTCTTATCAGATAATGCCATTCTTTTTTTTTAATAAATTTTATTGATTTTTTTACAGAGAGGAAGGGAGAGGGAGAGTTAGAAACATCGATGAGAGAGAAACATTGATCAGCTGCCTCCTGCACATCTCCTACTGGGGATGTGCCCGCAACCAATGTACATGCCCTTGACCGGAATCGAACCTGGGACCTTTCAGTCCGCAGGCCGACGCTCTATCCACTGAGCCAAACCGGTTTCGGCAGATAATGCCATTCTTAATACATTTTCCAAGTAACCTAGATGACATAAGACAAACTCAGCTATCCAAACTGCAAAGTAATAGGAGGCTTAATTTGAATTATTTAAGTGGATTCCAAGGTAAAATTAAATCACATCCTCTAGTTATAAATTCCTTTCTTGCTATTATCTACCTCTGTTGGTTTCTTGCCTATGTTGCCCTATCCAAACCAAGTTCACTTAAGACATTTCTAGGCATCCCTGTGACATCATGTATACCGCATTAACTTTGTTTCAGACATGATGGCACCATTTCCAGGCTGATAATGTCTTCATTAAAACCTCTTCCTGGCCCAGCCAGCGTGGCTCAGTGGTTGAGCATTGACCTATGAACCAGGAAATCACAGTTTGATTCCTAGTCGGGGCACATGCTTGTTGCGGGCTCAATCCTCAGTGTAGGGCATGCAGGAGGCAGCTGATCAATGATTCTCCCTCATCATTAATGTTTCTATCTCTTTCTCCCTCTCCTTTTCTCTCTGAAATCAATAAAAATATATTTTTTAAAAATACAGAACTTCTTTCTGTATGTTATTCCCATGGTGGTCTGAAAAAAATTTCCCTAGGGAAACTTACATTTCATGGGTTATACTTTTAATGAAATGTCCTTTTTTAGTCACCTTACCTCCCTTATTTAGTGCAGTATGGAAATAATCTAAGGAAAACTTATTAAAAGGTCCTGCTAGAAATGAGAGAGCCAAATTTTTACTGTTAGGCTATCCAGAAGAGACAAAACCACAGATATTTTTCTTTAAAAAAGGAGAGTTATAAGTTAGGAACCATCTGCATACAATATCATGGAACCAAAGGACGTGTGTTGGGTGTCATCTCTAGCTCCCTCTCCCATCCAAACTCTAACCAGCAAAGTAGTATCTTCTCTTCACTACCCTGCTATCTTTCTTGTCCCCTGGTTTCTTATTGGGTTAGGCCAGTGGCAGACATTAGTAAGAGGCTGAAGGACAGGAAGGTGCAAGAAGGTGAAGGAATGATCCCTCTGCATACCCTGCTGCTGATCTACTCCGGTCTTGATGCATTTCAGTAGAATCTGTTTCCCTCCATGTCTCAGCTTCAGGTGAGAGGCCCTTCCTCCATGTGTATAACTCATACCAGGTTTCAGTGACACTGTGTCCTCCCCTTTCTCCATCAATCCTAGAGATGATCATGGCTCCACTCTGATGCTAGTCTCTGGGTATGTCACCATCCCTTATTGGTTTCCTTACCTCTGTTCATCCCTCTGCCATTTAGATATGTCTAAGCTAAACTCTTTGATTATGTTATTTGTTCCTTTATAACACTCTGAAAATCACAGAGGCCTAGCATTTTGTTTCTTGTTATAAGCTTTTGATACTGGTAACAATTTTTACAATATTGTAAGAAAGCAGGCAAACAAATAAATACATACATAAAAATGAACTTTACATAATAATTAAATTTGGCAATGTAGCAGGATACAAAATTAACACCCAGGAATCTATGGCTTTTTAATATGCCAATAATGAACTCACAGAAAGAGAAACAAAAATATCCCATTTTCCATTTACCAAAAAAATTAAGATACCTAGGAATAAACTTAACTAAGGAGGTAACAGACCTGTACTTGGAAAACTACAGGATATTTAAAAAAGAGATAGAGGGAGAC
>NW_006290306.1:7293769-7303341 GCF_000327345.1 Myotis davidii
CAACTCACACCTGTCAGAATGGCTATCATCAACAAATTAACAAATGGAATATATCCTAAGAAACCCGAGAAACCAATCAGAAAGTATATATGCACCCCTATGTGCATAGCAGCACAATTTACAATAGCTAAGATTTGGAAACAGCCTGAGTGCCCATCAGCAGATGAGCGGATTAAAAAGCAGTAGTACATCTACACAGTGGAATACTATGCTGCTATAAAAAAGAAGAAACTCTTACCATTGGCAACAGCATAAATGGACATGGAGAGCATTATGCTAAGTGAAATAAGCCAGTCAGAAAAAGATAAATATGACAGATCTCACTCATTTGTGGAATATAATGAACATAAACTGATGAATAAAAATAGATCCAGAGACAGAGAAGGATAGAACAGACTATCAAACTTCAGAAGGAAAGCAGGGGAGGGGGAGGTAAGAGATCAACGAAAGGACTTGTATGCATGTATATAAGTATAACCAATGGACACAGACAGTAGGGGGCTGAGGGGGGGGGAGGGAGACATATGTAAGACTTATATGTAATACTTTAAACAATAAAGAATTTTTAAAAAATGGACTTTACAAACAGTTGAGAAGAGTTGAGGAAATACTTTCATCTGCAACCTGGGAAGACTTTAAAAGCAATCTTTTTTTGGTATTTTTTAAAATATATTTTTATTGATTTCAGAAAGGAAGGAAGAGAGAGAGAGAGAGAAGAGAGAGAGAGAGAGAGAGTAGAAACATCAATGATGAGAGAGAATCTTTGATCAACTGCCTCTTGCATGTCCTACTGGGGATCGAGTCCGCAACCTGGGCATGTTCTCTGATCGGGACCAGAGCCATGCTGACCAGGCTATTTTGGGGGGTATTTTTAATTAAAAGTTTTTAATGTTGACACTATTACAGATGCCCCCCATATCCCTTCCTTTGTCCACTTTCACCCAGCCCCCACTTCCCACTCTCTTGGCTTTTACCACACTATTGTCTGTGTCCCTGGGGTATGCATATATGTTCTTTCAGCTAATCTCTTCACCTTCCTTGTCTAGTCACCCCCACACCATTGCTCTCTGGTACACACCAGTCTATTCCATGCACTCATGCTTCCATATATTAGTGATATCATATGTTATTTGTCTTCCTCTGACTTATTTCACTTAGCATAATTTTCTCCAGGTCCATCCATGCTGTCGAAAAAGGTAAGAGTTCCAACTTTTATACAGCCATGTAGTATTCCATTGTGTAATTGTACCACAGCTTTTTTATCCACTCATCTGCTGATAGACACTTGAGCTGTTTCCAAATCTTATCTATTGTAAATAATACTGCTGTGAACATAGGGGTGCATATACTCTTTCTGATTGGTGTTTCAGGATTCTTAGGATATATCCCCAGAAGTGGGATTTCTGGGTCAAAAGACAGTTCCATAGTTGTAATTCTGTTTGCTTTCAGAGTTATTTGTTTGTAACAAGATTAATCAGGAAATTATCCCAAGGAGAAATTTAATTGGAGTATATTTTTTATTCAATAAATAACTAATGATACAGCTGTAAGGCAAATAATGTCTGGCCTCATGGAGCTTATGATCTTGCTAGCAATAAAGACTGTAAACAAAGAATGATGCAAATAATTACACACATAATAATTGTTATAAGTATTAAGAAAGAGAAATACCATGGAAACTAATCTGGATTGAAGGGAAAAGACTCATAAACTGAGAATTAAAGGGTGAGTTAGCTAGGTGCCCGACGGGTCAATAGCTGCCTAGATGTTCATGAAGACTCGGGTGTGAGGAGCATAGGGTACTTGAAAAATTGAAAGGAGGTCAAGGTGACTGTGTCACAGGTATGTTGGAAATAGGGAAGATAAGAATTTGAGGCTGGCTGGCTGGCATTGCTCAGTGGTTGATTGTCTACCTATGGTCATGGTTCAAATACTGGTCAGGCCATATGCCCAGGTTGTGGGCTCAATCCCTAATGTGGGGCATTCAGGAAGCAGCCAATCAATGATTCTCTCTCATCATTGATGTTTCTATCTTTTTCTCTCCTTTCCTCTCTGAAATCAATAAAAACATTAAAAAAAAAAGAGTTTGAAGAGACTGGACAAAAATCATGCACCTATGGATGAGGACAGTGGGTGGGGAGTGAGGGCGGATGGTGGGGCGGGAACTGGGAGGAGGGGAGTTATGGGGGGAAAAAAGAGGAACAAATGTAATAATCTGAACAATAAAGATTTAATTAAAAAAAAGAGTTTGAGAGGACAATGAGAGAAATATCCTTTCAAGACCTTGTAGTCCATGTTATAGATTTTTACAGGCTATTCTAAAAACAATCACAAACCATTGTTGGATATTAGATAAGGAATAAAAAAAAATGTGTTTGCAAAGATAATTCCGGATGCTTATAGAAGAAAGAATAAGAGACAGGAAGTTGAGAAAGCAATAGTGGATAAGAAGTCTTATTATTACCACATGTTAGGGATGAGATTCAGTAAATAGTTCATGGTCACATCCTGAGCAAGTGGACAATCCAACATTCATACACAGGACGTCTGACTCCTGGATTTGAGGTTTTATCCACAATGTTAATAAACAATTAACCTTTGGATTAATTTAAAAACTGTAGAAAACATCAAAAGCTTAAGAATATAAAGACTGCACTATTTTCCATGACTTGATTCTCATTTCAAATTGTTATTGAGTTAAGGTACATAGATGCCATTTTCAGAATCAGATAGAGCTGAACATTCTGAAGACAGTTTCTGATACTGAGAAATCCATTTTTAAATAAATGCGACCAAGGTATTTGTAAGGAAATACATAAAATGCATATAAAGAACTTAATGTGCCTAAAACAGAGGCATAGATAATAAAATAGTTCAGACATTAGTCATAGCAGTTTCAACAATATCATTTCATTAAAAACACTTTTCATACCCATCCAGGGTGGCTCAATGGTTGAGCTTCGACCCATGAAGCAGGAGGTCACAGTTGGATTCCTGGTCACGGCACATGCCCAGGTTGCAGGCTTGATCCCCAATAGGGGGGCATGCAGGAGGCAGCCAATCAGTGATTCTCTCTCATCATTGATGTTTTTATCCCTCTTACTCTCTCCTTTCCTCTCTCCTAAATCAATAAAAACTTATTTAAAAAAACAACATCACCACATTTCATGTGCTCATTATAATTAGGGAAAAAATATTCAAGACTGATATCAACCATACCATTCTTTTCAGATAAGTATTTGCATTAGAAAAATATTACATATTACAATAGACCATTACAATTTTGCACAAATTAGATTTCTTGGTTATTATTATTTGAAAAAAACCCAAGATTTTTTAAAAAAAATCTTTGGAAACACATGAAATGCAGGTTTGTGCTGAAGACTGCATAGTTTAAATCTAAGGACAAAGGTATTCACCTATATGGAGATAGTAGTGGGTATCATGTTGCTAATTAATTCCTCTCCATTTTTTTTAACCAAACACAGCATGATTCTCATATATAATTTAAAAGGAATGCTATGAACTGCACAACTGTCTATTAGGTTCTTATATAGTGAATTTCTACATCACATAAGAATACAGATTGATGACAACTAATAACCTTTACAATTAGACTTTTTCCAAGTCTCTGCACTTCTAAACTTATGCAAACTTAAAAATTTCAAAATGTCATTTCCAATTCCATACATAATTTAAACCCAGAATTAAGCCCTTCTGGCATTTATGAATCAGGCTAGGGCATTCCACTTATTTCTACAGCAGCAAGTATTTCAAATGTTGAAGAGACTTAGGAAACCTGTCAAATGAGGAGATGTTTTTCCCCCAGATAAAATATAAATTTTCTTTTAAAGTAAGGCCAACCAAAAGGAGACGTCTGTAAGAAATTTTAATCAGGTATTCATCATTATGATTTAAAAAGTGTAAAGGCAATAGATGAATGATTCATTGGGACAGCATCACTGAAGGCAATCTCATCTAATATTGAATACACCTGTTGTAGGTGGGCAGGGGAGGAAGTGGAATAATTTTTATATCCCAATATTATCCAGAAATACCACAGCAAAAATGCTTGCCAACTTTTTTCTCTATAGCCTAGTTTGACTGAAGGTGAATGGTTACTTCTATTTTATTTCTCTTTGTAAGATGTGTCTACACTGGACATGCCCAAAATGCTCAGTTCAGTCAAATGGTCTGATTTGTGAAAGAAAAGCAAACGAAGAGTTAAAATTGTTTTTAGTTAATCATTCACAAATTAAACTCTTCAATAAAACAACTTTTTTTTTAATCCTCAAAGAGAATTCAGTCTACATAAGGAAAAACAATAGGCAATATTGATTAGATATAGTCAGGAAAAAGATGAGCAATGAGTAAAATTACTAGGGGTGGGAGGCAGGAAAGGGGGAAAGGAGAAATTGATTTTAACTTCCAACTCTGATTTGACTCTCCTTACCAACCGTTTCCCATTTCTCACCCCCTTTCCTTTTTCTATTATATAGAAATTAGAAAAAAAAATTATAGGGACAAAAGAAGGAAAGAGGACAAGGTGTTTGGAGAAAGAAGAAAGAAAGATAAAGTTGGAACCTCGTCCTGGAGCTTTCTCCCAACATGTGGAATGGAATGGCATTGTTTCCTTCAAGTAATCAGGATATTTTGTCAGCGTGGTGCTCCCTGATTTTACTGCTAGCATATCAGTCACCACAGACCCCATTGGGAGCCAACCCAAAAGTTCACAGCATGGTTCATTTTCCTACCCCCTATGGTCACCTTAGATGTATATCACTTAGGAGTTTTGGGAAACTGTGATAGAATCATATTTTCAGTTTTGTTCCTGATAATCCTTTAAATTACAGTTCACCTGCATTTTCATTCCCTTCCCCTGTGTCAGATTATTGCTAAAAAGGCTCTGCTCTTAAGATCGTCCTTGTCTGATCCATTTTAAACAGCGGCACCCTCAACTCCTTCCCACACTGTTCTGTTTTCCTCTCACACTGATCATTATTGAACACATCATGAAATTTGCTTCTTATTTTACCCAATTGCCTTGTTCTCCATAACCTGGCCCATTTCCATTAAAATCTATGAGGCACAGCCCTAGCTGGCTTGGCCTGCGGACCAAAGGGTCCAGGGTTAGATTCCGGTAAAGGAAGCGTACCTTGGTTTCTGGCTCTCCCCGCTCCCCACTGCCCTGCCCTGGTATGTGCAGCAGGCAATCAATCCATGTGTTTCTCTCACATTGATGTTTGCTTATCTCTGTCTTTCCCTCTCCCTTCACTCTACCTAAAATTCAATGAAAAAATATCCTTGGGTGAGAATTAACAAAAACAAAATCCTTGAGTGAAGATTAACAAAAACAAAGCAAAACAAAACAAATCTATGATATTTTCAACTGTCTTGTCCATTGCTGTCTTTGTGAGCCTGGCACATAGTAGGCACTCAATATCTGTTACTTTGATTACTTATTTGTTTTGGCCACTATATCTGGGTCATATCACAAGTATCTTACATTAGTTGCCTCTATTTCTTTGATGGCAACATATAATGTAATGATCAATTTAGGGCCCATATATGACAGTGAGATATAGGGTAGATTTGGGAGGCTGGGGACCTGGTTTTGTATCAAGACCTCACTATTACAACCTGAGCCTTAGCTTCCTCCCTTGTAAAATGAGAATTAAAATAATAACCTCTTTTCAGTGTCATTGTAAGAATCAAGCAATTTATGTGAAAAAAAATGCATACATAGTAAAATGTAGAAATATTTGTTATTTCTGTTTAACAAAAATCTGGCTGATTTATCTGAAATAGTAAAAAGCAGATTGGAGCCTGCAAAATATATTTGTACTCCTTTGATGTAATCTCTGGTACAAAATGGCTGCACACCAGAAAGGATTTACTTATGCGCCATGTAGTCCTGTGTTGCTTAAGTCTAAGTTTGAAGATTTAGTTGGTCATTGTAGCTTAATTACATAATAGCATCTATCTTTTCTACATGTTATGATGAACTGAAATAATTATAATTTTACTTTATACATAGCATGCAATTTTTCATATCATATAACCTATTCTTTAGCAAATGCACTTAACTTTAAAAATTTGAGATGGAAGCCATTCTTTGGTATGCTTATTGTCACTTGAGAAAACTGGTGTGGTAAACTTATTGTCCGGAGAGAAGATTGTTATTTGACTCTATAAAATTGCCTACTTTTTGCACCATTTATTTTACAAATGTGGTGTTTTAATGTTGTAGGAGCATGAAAAGGAGGCATTTTCAGTCACCATTTAAAAATGAGCTCAGTCCTAGCCAATTTGGCTCAGTGAATAGAGCATCGGCCTGCAGACTGAAGGATCACAGGTTCAATTCTGGTCAAGGGCATATAACTCAGTTGCAGGTTCCTAGCCCTGGTCAGGTCATGTAGGAGGCAACCAATTGATATGTTTCTCTCACATCGGTGTTTCTCTCTTTCTCTCATGCTCCCTTCCATTCTCTCTAAAAGTCAATGGGAAATAATACTTGGGTGAGTATTAAAAAAAAAAGTAAGAATCATAAGCACAAAGGACATCTAAAAGTGTTTATGGAACAAAAGAGCTGGAAATGAGGGGGAATGGATGATCCCCCCTTTTATTTGAAGTCCTTTGACTTCATGTCTCATTTGATTGTTTCATTTCACAGTATTAATTCTGAGGCTAAATAGAAAGCTTTAGGCTGCAGGAAAATCTGCAACAGGCTGAGAGGCAGATAGGCCTGTACATCCACATTCTTGTACCCAGAGAAAAATCCTACAGTCTTGCACCCAAAGAAAAATTTAATGCTGCCCTAACGGGTATGGCTCAATGGATAGAGCATCAGTCTGCGGACTCAAGGGTCCCAGGTTCGATTCCAGTCAAGGGCATGTACCTTGGTTGTGGGCATATCTCCAGTGGGGGGTGTGCAGAAGGCAGCTGATCGATGTTTCTCTCTCATCGATGTTTCTAACTCTCTATCCCTCTCCTTTCCTCTCTGTAAAAAAATCAATAAAATATTTAAAAAAATTAATGCTATTTGTTTTAATTAATTATGGTGACTCCTCTGCAAGTTAGTCTCTCAAAACCTGACACAAATGACACATGCCCTGCTAGAGTTGTTACTTCTGCTGAAAACTGAATGTATCCTTGTCTGATTCTAATCATTTTAGTGTCTTTCTTTTTGCTCTAGAGACCTTTCATAAAGCTGATAAAAGCTTCAAATTCTTCCTTGTTATATTAGTCTGAATGGATATAGAGTGACTGACAGAAAAAACAACCACAGATAGTATGAGTAGGGTGTATAGAGGCCACTGATCTAATTGATTCGATTTGTAGAAAAGGAAACTGGTGTCAAAGAAGGCTGAGTGATTTGTTCAGAGAGAGGCAGATAAAATGAAGAGTGAAGTCTCCATGTCAATCAAGTCTAAGACTCTTTCCATGTAATATTCTCTACCTTGTATATTCTTTTTGACCTATTTGAATATTTCTAAATATTACAGTACAGCAATAAAATAATCTATTGCTTACCCATCAAAGAAAGGGCAATCTACAGAATTGGGGCAGATGTTTATTTCTTAAGTGGGAAAATATACAAGAAGTGTTTAGATCAATGGTTGCCATTTACTAACTACTATGTTAATCAACATAAGTTTATTAGGCACAAGATCTGGGGCATTTGTGAATCTTTTAGAATTGAATAATGTGAATCATTTATATCATCATGCATTCGTTCTTGTGACATTGGAGAATCTACATAACTTCTACAACTCACTTTCCTCAGCTATAAAGGGGAAAGCTAATATTAACCATCAAGTGTTGGAAGCATAATATTTGGAATTGAATAGATGCTCATAAATGTTGGTTTTTATCATTAAACTCTCTTGTATCCTTGTCATGACAGCAGCTAATGACTCAATTTTTAATTCACCTTTGATAAACTGAAATAGAATGCAACTGAAAACCATCGCACTTCCCTCTACCCCCTAGCATGGGGAGAGGTCATTTCCCTGCCACCTTGACGTTAGATTTCACCAAAGGATGTTCTCTGGTCACTGATAAATGAACAGAAGTGATACGTGCCATTCCTCGCTGAATCACATAAGAAGCACAACATAATCCTTCATCCTGTCTTTCCTCTGACCTGTTGACTGGTATTTTGAATGATTACAGTATACATCAGCCAGAGGCCCTCGGCGAGGACCAAATGAAATAGAGCATACTGCCAATAAAAGATAGACATGTAATGTGAGCAAAAACAAACTTATGTTGTTTTCTGCCCCTGAATCTTAGAGATTTTTTTTAGTGCAGTATAACTTAGATAAATCTGATTGATACAAGAAGAAATTTCAAAGATAAATCTTCAAGACAACTATTCACCCAATAACACCCACATGAATCCTTACTAGTATTGAATTTTACCTACAGTAATTCCATATAATTTATTAATTCTTTCTCATAGTCATTCAATATATTTTCTGAGAGAACCTGTGAACACAGCATACTATATTTTCTAATTTCTACAACAGTGTCATTTGCATAGTAGTGAGGCAGTAGATTCTTAAATGGAATTGTTAGATTATGCCATTATTACTCAGATAACTGCATATTATTCTGAAAAAAAATTTGGATACCATTTAATTATCTGCAATTCTGGATCTAGAACAAGACAGATCTATCAACTTAAAATTTTTAAGCCCAACTTCACCTGTAAATAGGAGGGTATTACTGATGTCCATCAGAATTCTCCTTTGTAAACTTTAAGTCCTACATATAATTAAGTTTAACCCAAAGTGGACATAGAAAATTATATAAGAAAGGTACATGTTAGGCCAAAGGATGAAATGTGGGTTTGCTTTTTTTTGCCCCTCTAATATCACTATTTGCCTTCCTGCTCCTCCTTAAAGTCTACACATACATGTAACAGATTTCATGTGCTCATAAAATCCCATGGCACTCCAGTTTCTTTTATTCCTGATCCCTCATCTCAGTCCATGTAGTTCAGCCCCAGGATGTGCCAATTAAAGGTTTCTATCAATATAATCTACATGTCTGATTTATAGGAGTTGTCAACTAGAGCCAATCAAAGCCAAGGAGCATCAGTTCTGGAACTTCTCCTATACCATCTACACTAATAAAAGAGAAACATGGTAATTGGCATACGACCGCTACCCTTTTCATTGGCTAATCAGCGAGATATGCAAATTAACTGTCAGCCAAGATGGCGGCCGGCAGCCAGGCAGCTTGAAACTAACATGAGGCTTGCTTGCCTCAGTGATGGAGGAAACCAACGTTCCCCGCCTGCGGCTGCAGGCCTCTGAGCTGGCAGTTTAAGAAACATTGTAATGAATACCACTGGACTTCAGCCAGTAGAATTGCAACATTGTAAGCAAAGGCCAGAAACCTACTTTCAGCAGCGGAGGCCTAAGAGCTGAAACCAAGCCTCAAACTAAAGCTGGCCCAGAATAAAAAAAAAAAGGAAAAAAGGAGCGGTTGGGAGCTTCAGTCACCCCCAGCCTGAAAACAGCCCTCAGCCCCTCACCCAGACTGGCCAGGCACCCCAGTGGGGA
>NW_006290306.1:7303640-7349010 GCF_000327345.1 Myotis davidii
TTGTTTGATATCATTTTCTTCATTATTATGTCAGTATTTATTTCTGTGGAAATCGTAAGTTCCTAGAGAAAGTACAGCCTTGAAATAGAATCATCTTCAGGTCAACTTACTAGACCAAGGGAAGCAGGTGTTTGTGGGAATCCTTAAATGCTGAAAAGCTATATTCGATTGAAAGATAACATTTCAGAGCTCTGGCAAAACCAAAACAAAGCCAAAAAACAAGTCTGCCATCATTATGTGAATTTTTTTTCAATTATGCTTTTATTTATGCATCTACATGTTTTTATTGTTACCTAAATAAGAAACTCTTCATACATTTAGGTTTGGATTCTGGAAATGTTCCACTGAGATTCCTGGTCCCGATTGTGTGATGGCTGTAATTTGTGAAATCTAGGAGGGGCCGAATGGTTATATTGGGCTTCAGTCTCTGAAGAACTTTTAATAGGAATTTTATATGCAAGGCTAATGCTGATCAACAGAGCATAATATTGTATCTTGAAATGTGCTCGTGAAAACTGCACAAATTTTTCTGCACCGGGCCTCTAGTATAGGAATAAGGAATTCTCCTTCTGCTGCGAGTCTGAACTAAGCCTGAAGCTTCTGCTGACACCTCACCATCGTGACTTAAAAGCCCGCCTATCAACTAAATTAACACATAGGAAAACACTGCTGGGAGATTATCACTTTTCAGTCTCCTTCCCCCTGTCTAGGCTCACCAATTCCTTTTTCAGACTTGGGGACCTGATGGCTTTGCTATTCTATTTACTCTACAACTTAGAGCACTTCCTCTGCAGTCTTCTTGAAAAGTAGGGTCACTCTTCTCGCTACGCATATTGCACAAGAGGGAGGCTCAGTGACTCATTCTGTCCACTTTCCGATGGTATTCTCTCCCTGTTGGCTCTTACAGATAGGCACTGTTCTCTCCAAGTTCCCCTCCTTAGTTTTACAATTGCCTCTTCAATCCCAGAAGACAGTTCACCCTCCTAAATCAGATAAAACTAGGGGTAATTAGAAATGAATGCTCACAGATTCCTATTCCCTAAGTTGGATATATTTATAACTAATCTACCTCTTCCTGCTTCAGTGAAAGAAATGTCCCTTCTATTTCAAGTTAATTCCTCTGTATGATATCTAGATATTACCCCTTCTTACTATTATTTCTAAAATTCCTGTTATATTCATTCTCTTTCTCTCTCCCTCCCTCTTCTCCTATTTATACTTATTCACTCACCTATTAAGTTGCCAAATTTAGCAAATAAAAATATAAGACACCCAATTAAAATTCAGATGAACAATAAAAACATTTAATATAAGTATGTCCTAAACATTTCATGATATATTTATACAAAGATTATGTGTTTCATGTAAAATTCAAATTTTACTGAACAGCTTGTGTTTATTCTGGCAACTCTACTCAGCTACAATGCACCACAATCCACAGAAGCAAGTAGGGTAGAGAGTTTTATTGCTTTTCTCATCGTCCCTGTCAAGTCATTCTGGATGGATGGTCTTGGCTTCATTTGATATATTCTTACAGTCTCTACATACCTTTTTCTCACAAATATTGATCTCTCAGAGCATCACTTAGGTGTCATGACAAAAGAGTCTTTACTGCCTAGGAATGAAGACTATTAGGAAGGAATAAGGAAACTAAAGGAAGCAGAAAAATTGGTTATAATGTACATATACATACAAGTGTTTGTGTGTTTGTGTGCATACCACACACACTCCCACACACACTCTCTCATCATTTCCAGATCTCATTCTAGTCACTGCCTTCTTTCTCTCCTTCATAGTGTTTTCTTAGAGCATTCAATTCTTATCCCAATGTTATCTGCCATTGATCTCAACATCTTAATGAGTCTGCTGAAAACAAGGTAACCAACAAATGTCTAATTATAAAAGCTAGTAGCCACATTTAGTCTTTTTTTAAATTTCTTTATTGATTAAGATATTACATATGTGTCCTTACTTGTTCTCTGCTTTGTTTCTTATGTTTGACTCTCCTTTCTTCCCGAAACACTGACTGTTATGAATTGAATTGTGCCCGCGCCCCCGATCAAAAGATAGAATGAAAACTTTTCCCCCAGTACCTGTGCATATGATCTTATTTGAATAAAGGGTCTTTGCAGATGTAATCAAGTTAAGATGAGGTCATTAGGGTAGGTCCTCATCCAATATAACTGGTGTCCTTATGAAAGGAGGGATATTTGGAATATACAGACACATGCACAGAGAGGAGAGCACCATTAAAAATACAGACACAAAGGGCAACGAAAGGTTGAGGTGGGAGTTCTGCAGCCAGAAACCAAAGAATACCTGGAGCTACCAGAAGTTGGAAGAGCCAAGGAAGGACCCTCTCCTGGGGTTTTCAAAGAGAACAAGGCTCTTCAGACACTATGAGTTTGTACTTCTAGCCTCCAAGCTGTGAGAGAATACATTTCTCTTGTTCAAAACCACTCTGCTTACAATATGTGCTTTGTTATGGAAGCCCTAAGAAACTAACACACTCATCTATTTTAATACTCATGACACTATTATATTATTTTCTGATATTTCCTACTTCATTTCAGATGTTTCTCTTATTCTTTTATTTAATATTTAAATGTTGCTATTCACCAAGATTTGACTTTCTACCCTTAATTCTTCTCATTTTACATTATTTATCTAAATGACCTCATCTACCAAAAAGTTTTAACTATTATCTATGTACTACCTGTCATGTACAAATACAACAGTTCATTACAATTAACGTTAGAATTATTAGTCAATAGAGAGTAGAAACAATGTTTCTTTTTATCTCTGGGTCCTAAGCACAAGTAATACTACCTTGAAAACAGGTCACATTCTATCTATTGAATTAGTGGAGGAATCTATGACTGCAGACATGCATGCACCTTGCAAAGCTGCCCATTCTCATTTTATGTCCAAGAAGTGAGCCAGTCAGCTTTCCCACCTAACTTCCCCAATAATCACTAAAATATTTAATTCTGAAAGCAATATAAACATTTATTCTGACAGTTATTGTGGAGCATAACAAGTCATGGAATGAAAACCAGGGAAAGAAATTGATTCTGATTATCTTCCCAATAGGAAGAAGCAGCTGAATTATACACCAAAGAATCTGGGCCCTAATCATGATTATTTTATTACCACTACGCAGACAATATATTTTAATATTTCCATTTCATCCTTTCAAAGTTTTGAAGGGATTTACAAAGAAGATATAAAATAACAAGAACTAATGACCTTATGAAATGTACTTAATAACTGAAGTTTTCAAGAATGCTATGTACCTTAAATGCGAGAACATGTGAAACTGGGCTTTATATTATGAAGCACTCAAAACATGTAAGGTATTCTTATTTTGAGAAAAATAAATTTGCATTTAAAAAACAAAACTCTCTTTTATTCTTTTAGGACTAGATAGGAATACCAAATCTAGTATGAATGCCCAATTAGTGTGAAATTAGCATGAATTTTGCCAATGGCCTGGCCTCTCTGTTCTTGGAAGGCAGAGTCAAACAAGGTGAGATCAACTGACTTCTGCTGACTGCAGGGAAAAGCTGGAAGAGAATTCAATGACAAGGAACAATAGCCAGAAAATGACTGTCTCCTAGGTAGACAGTATTTTTATATTATTGGAGTTTACAAATAATATAGAAGCCTCCCCAATTCCTATTGGGTCAACTTTAACCTTTTGAATTTTTTATAAATTAAGATAGTACTTATTAACCTGATTGATATTTTTAAAATACTAAGTCAATTCACATGAGTCTTCATGACATATACATTTTATCCCAGACACCTACTCATACTACCAAGCACATAATTGCACTGTCTCAGGTGGAACACACCTGTGACTTCCAGGCATTTGGCAAAGAACTTGCCTATTATAAGCCCACTTCTGAATGGCACGTTACCCCTTTGCTCCTTTTCTCTCAAAATGTCTCCTTTAGGAAGCCAGAAAAAGCACCTAGATAAACAACAAAGCAGGTTGCCACAAAGGACTTTCAGCAGAGCAGGAGCCAGCCAAGATCCATCCACATTTTATTACATCCAGCAAACAGATGCAAATGGGAGTTGGAGGGACACAGAGCAATAAAGTTTACCATGTGCTGTGCTGCACAGCGTGACAATTACAGGCACATCTGCAGTAACTCATGTTTTCTGGGGCTCTAATATCTTTTATTTCATTTTCCACCTGCACTGGAAGCCAGATATTGCTATTTCATACATTTCAGTATCATGTCTTTAGGTGACAAGGTGACTTCCTACTTTGAAGACTGCCCCCTGTCACTGCCCCGACCCTGTCATGGCCAGCAAACATTTCGATCATCAATGATCTTTTCACAGAATCTGAGAAACTCTGTTGACTGGAGGATATTTCCTCTACAGTAGGCAGATGAACAAAACAAAATGGATGGAAATAATGAAATAAAGGATAAAGGAATTGGCAACCAGTAGCTTGGCCAGCAGAAAAGAATTTGCTAGTTAATAAATTGAGGTTGAACATGACAGAGTTGAAATGTAACCTTTACAAGTAGAATCCACAATAATTCAAATTCAAATACTGGAAAATACAATGACAGAGCTGTCTTTGTTTAACAGTAACCTCAATAATTTAATGAGAATTTATAATTCTTGTGAAAGTGAAACAGAGAGTGAAAGAATAAAAAGAGTGCCTTTTTAATTTTTTTAGAATAAAGTGGATTAGGAAAATTTTTTTTGAGAATTTTCAAAGAAATGAATCGGCTAAGATATACATAGGTGTCTACCTTGAATTTACTTCAATAAAGTGACTTCCAAAATCTATGCAACTCAAATAACTTTCAGAAGCTCTGCCCACATTTCTAGATGAAAAAAATAAATTCTTATATATGAAGATCAAGGCATACAATATGACTTTGACTTATAAAAGAAACACTTCAGACTGCTTCTCTTGGGTATGGGTTTCTTGTTGATTTTAAGTTTGCAATATTTGTAGACATTTTCCAATCAACTTGAATAGGTTATAAGAAATAGAAGAAGGGATCTTAAATAGTTGTATTTTTACCAAATGAAAAGGCTAAGTTAATGTTAGCCCCATTGCTGCATTGCATCAAATCACTTCACAACTTGACTCAATTCTAAAACCTGATGTTTATATCAGAACTATGGAAAAATGGAATATTTCATCCAAAAGAAACAACTTATAGCCCAATAGCTTCATTTCATAGAAGAGTAAATTGAGGCCCAAGGGGGATAATTGTTATACAAGATAGCAAAACTTCAAACATGGATGCATTTAAACACAACTGTCCATCACAGCTCCCTCGGAGGCCTTGCGCTCTAGTCTCAGGTGTTACCTGTTTTACTCACAAGCTAAATAAAAAGGTGATAGTATCTCAGAGATGGAAGGCCAACTAGAGACCAGCTATCCACTGATCAATAGATGGAGACATTGATAATTTCAGACACAAGAAACTATTTCCTGAAGGCTACATAATTAGTTAACTAGTTAACAGTAGGAGTTGATGACCTTTTATACTTATACTATCATTCATCTGGTGCAGATAAAATTCAGTCTCATTCTAAGTCAAACAGACCTTGGTAAATGTGTTAATTTACATATTACTTATCTACATAAACTAAAAATCAAAATATTTTATTCTATAAACAATGTAAGATAGCCAGGCCAGCATGGCTCAGTGATTGAGCATTGACCTGTGAGCCAGGAGGTCACGGTTCAACTCTGGTCAGGGCATATGCCTGGGTTGTGGGCTCGATCCCCAGTGTAGGATGTGTAGGAGGCAGTCTATCAATGATTCTCTCTCATCATTGATGTTCTATCTCTTCCTCTCCCTTTCTCTCTGAAATCAATAAAAATATAAAAACAACAATGATGTAAGACAAAGTGTTCTACCTACAATTATGTGGATGACCAAAGAAAGGAACCTTGTATAGTAAATCCTATACTTACAGAAGGCCTGAACTCACTAAGATGGTGATGGAGATAGGTATTTCATTGAATGCACTCAATTCCTTCTTTGTACTTAAACACCTGTCCTGGCATGGTCACCTTTCAAGTCACCAGGCTTACAGCACCTCTGCACTGCTGTCTCCACATTAAAATATCTTCCCAGGAGAAAAATATTGCTATTATTCATATCTTAATGGATTTTTAAATCAAGTTCAACTTTTTTACAAAGGAATTTGTATTTTAAGCCATATGTGTATTTGTAGGAAAAAAAAACAACATGTTTTCTTTCTTTTTTGCCTCTGAGTAAAACCAGCAGCAATTATGTAGGAAAGGCTTCTGGGAGTGCATACAGTTTTTCCTGACATCCTCAAAATGACACCATATGGCTGGCTTCCTTTGTTGGCTTTAAGTAAGCCAAAATCTGGTCCCACACTGCCTGCTTGCTCACCGAGTCACAGCCACATGGCCATACATGTGGGGAACACACTTTCCTGGGTGTGGTCTGAAATCTGAAGGATCATCTGTTTCTAGTGACCCACCCAGAATTCCCCTTGTCAATATGTAACAGGTGACTCAATAGCACCAAAGTATCTGTAGACTGTACAATTTAGAGTTTGTTCTTATACTATCATTGACGAGTCTAATTAAGGTGAATACTTCAAATTCTGATATAATTACTTTCTATACAATAATGTTTTTGTAGTTTGTAAGCATCAGTAGAATACTCTACCTTCCAAGTGAATTGTTTATCACTGTATTAAATATGCAAAAGACAATGTCAAAGAAACATGTTCTGGAAATACTGAGTGTCTCAATCTAGTTCCAGCTTTGCAGCTAATCTATCATTCATTTATTCATGTATTCATTCAACAAACCTGTATTAAGGTCTTACAACATACAGCTTGCGCAACTTACATTCCAATAGAGGACACAGACAACAGAGGTAATAAATAAGTAAAACATGTTTTATATTAGAAAATTATAGGAGCTATAGAAAAATAATAATAAAGAACTACATTAACTTTACAAGAATGTGGAGAGCCCAGAATTTGGAGTAATTTAGAGTGAAGCTACAATTGCAATAATTAGAAAGAAAGGGGAATTGTGGAAGACATGAATTAAGGGTAAGAGCTGAAATTTAGCTACAAATCTCTGAATTTTCTCATTTTTTAAAGGAGAACTTATAACTTGAGTTTAAAAGACAGCTGAAAGAGAGTAAGAATAATAATCTTATCCACGTAAACCTTGTCAGGCAAAGAGAGGGTGTAGGTTTCCAACATCACCACCCTTACTCCATACTCCAGTTTATTCCTAATTATATTTCTCCCAAACCTGCCAACACCCTCATACTGCATATCTTCTCTTCTTATTTTATTTTTTTTACCCTTTCAGTTAATTCTATATGCAATGGCTAAATTTATGGTCTTAAAACATGACCCCTCACATGAGATATGCATCTTCAAAATGCTACCACTTCACCTCGTTGCCTATGGAGATGTTTACAAGTCTGATGTAGCACATAGGGTCTCTGAATTGTGACCGAAAGAACTTTCCAAGATATGGCTCCCACAACTTTTACACATTCTGTCCAGTTTGGGCTAACCACATTTATAATCGCCTATGGATGGCCTTGCCATGTATTCCATGTCCCACCATCGCAAATCTCAACTCAAGTGCTACCTCCTCCTACTAACAATTTTCTGATTCCCTTTGCTCCCAAGGCCAAAGAACTCTCTCCCTTCTATGAATTTTGTTCCATTAAACCATTAACCATATTTAGGTTTATAAAATAATTACTTGTGTTATGTGCATATATTTTTTTTTACCGCCACTAAGTAAAAAATATTAGGCCAAATTTATCTAAAGCATCTATATTCAAACCAAGGCTTACAGAGTTTCCCAAAGTGTAATTTGGGAACTATTGGAGTCAGAATAGAGATGTTGCAGAAGAGAAAGGCAGGTTAAATGTGGCAGAACGAGAGGCCAGAGAAATTGGAAGTGTGAGAAAGACTTCTCCACCCATCAGTGCTGGCTTGAAGGAGGCCACAAGCCTTTCAAATGCAGGTGGCCTCCAAGAACTGAGAACAACCTTCAGCTGACAGCCAAAGAACAGGGACCTTAGACCTATAACCACATGACAGTGGATTCAATAAACAAGCTGAATAAGCCTAGAAAGGAATTTCCCTGACTGCCTCTGGAAAGGCCCCAATCATGTGCTGACGCCCTCAGCAGGGAACCAACAGAGGCACCTGTGCCTGAACTTCTGCCCCCAGGGAAACTGGGAGATCATAAGTGGATGCGATGTTGCTATGTTTGTGGTCATTTGTCATTTCTACAGCCACAGTGCAGGCATTACATCTCCGAAAATGAGATTTTCAGAGTGATTATAAATAAAATATGAATACATATATATTTGAGAGGAAAGTAACCCCTTGGCCCATCTTCCAAATTCCTTCTGAGGAGATTTGGGGAAAGGCAAGTACTCAGCTTATTTAAGATAATCCTGCCTGGTACATAATACATAATACATCTTCGGAGCCAGTACAGAAGCTGGCTGTGCTGGCCACATCAGATGGAACACAAAAGCACCAAAATACACCTCCTCTCGATTCTCACACCTCATCAAGTTCTACAGTAACTAGGGTTTTGTAACGAAAATTTCAAGGCATATTGAACTGGAACACCTTCTTCTAAGGTGACCCAAAAAACTTCATGAGCTATGTAACCACGCCCCCATCTCATCTTTCATCTTACTTCCCTCTGGAGTACTTGGTTTTCTTTCATGTATCTCATGAGATATGCCTTTTATTATGTTTAGTACATAATTATGCCATTCCCCAGGGAGGCCAAACACATGCACATATACTAAGGTTACATCTACCAAAAACATTTGCATCTAGTAAATTATTTTCAAATTCCTTTAAGGTAATGTCATATATTTAGAAATAGAAATGGGCATAATGATAATCTAGTAACTCATAACCTGCTTCCAAGGGCACATCCCTCTCTCTACAAGGTGAGACCTAGAACCCCTTGCTTTTTACTCTAAGTCCAGTGTTTTTCCTATTAACAACTGGGCCTTTCTAGTATTTCTTGATTATCACATTTCTGTGGATATTTTCATGTAACTTTCAAAGTATACCTCTCTGATTTTTTACTATAAAATGTACACATCAGTATAAAATGTACAGAGGACATTTATCAAGTCATTCCAAAAAAGAAAACCAACTTTTCTACCTCTTATTCTATGTACTTTTCTCATCTATTTTTCTTTATTCTCTTTCAGTCCCAGTTCATCATCTTTTTGGCAGTGAAATTCATACCAACATTGTAATAAGCTTTTCTGTATTCTAACCCTGTGCTTGCCTGCTTAATATAAATAGTCAAGCTTTTCTTATCTTTGGGTCATATGAATGATTATGAACTAATTAATTATATTAATTATTATGCAATTACTCAACCCTAACATATATCTATTCTCGTATTACTGTTGGGACTATTTAGTCCTAAACAACTGATGAAGGACAAGAATTTCTTTAAAAGATCAGAGAAAAAATAATTCTTTGCTATTCAAGATAGAGTGATATCTTGGCTGATTTGGCTCAGTGGATAGAGTCAGCCTGCAGACTAAAGGGTCCTGGGTTTGATTCCAATCAAGAGCACATCCCCAGTAGGGGGCATGCAGGAGGCAGCCGATCAATGATTATCTCTCATCACTGATGTTTCTATCCCTCTCTTCTCCCTTCCTCTCTGAAATCAATAAAAATATATTTTTAAAAAAGAAAAAAGAGTGATATATAATATTTCTAATTGTTGGTTTTATTTTTTATCTTTATTGTACTAGCTTAATTCACATTAAAAAAGACATTATTTTCATCTTCATTGAAGCATCTCTTTGATATATTGGATGCTCTTGATTGAAAAAAGAAGTAATTTAGGAAAAACGAAAGCTCAGTGTAAGTGGTATCAATGATAGATGACATAAAAATTAAGTAATATTTCCATATCTGAGAATTATGCAATGTGATTAAAGCAGAACCTTTGGTGATATAAATGTACATGTTGTGACATTAGTAATCTAATTACTGATATAAGGAAATTATTCATGTCTGCTAGTATCTCGAAGTATAACATAACATTTATTCCAGAAATGTTAAAAGGTGTTCCCCATCATATGGAATTCATGGTTCGATAACTTTGAGAAACTTTTCAGGCTCATTTCCTGTTCTCATAGAGTTTCAATGAAGATTTATGTGTTAAAAATCTATTAATATCTCACAGAACTAGTCTTATATAGGAAGTGTTCTACAAGAGTAATCTCATATAGGTTTCTTTTCATACTCAGTTATATTTCCAATTTCAGGCTCTACAAAATAGTGAACATTTCCTATTAAACATGCCATGTTCTGTATAACATGTTTTAAGTAACCAGCATAAACATATGAAGTAAATTAAAGTACTTGGTAGAGAAAAGGATGGGTTATTTTTTCATGAGTAGATATTTCACCCATCACTCTTAACCTAATTCCCAACCTTTGCCTTCTGTGAACACAAAACTAAGGGGAGGAGGATGCGGAGCTCTCCAGTTGAAGGGAACTTTGCTTCTTGTGAGTCTATAAAAGAGGCAAGAGAGCACAAAGGAGAGTCAGAGAGAAAAGAAGTGGCATATTTCTGATTTACTGTGAGTTTCAGTGGAGATATTGCATACAATGCTCTTGGAAAAACGCTCCCTGTATAGTATGGGTTCATAATTGTTATTTCCGCTATGAATTGTCAGAAGAGAATCTCTTTCTCATTCTCTATCCCATTTTCTGGTCAAAGAGAAGAAACTAGAGCCACACTTTCTTCTTAGAAAATATTACAGACACCCATTATAGCCTCTCTCTTCCCACCCTTACTTACTTTTTCAGAGAGTAAGAGTAACTTGTTTGATGGGTGGGGCATGGCCTTTATCAGAGTCACTGGGCCTTAAAAGAGGACTTTCCACAGCCAGTTTCCCTCTGCATTGCCTGGTCCAAGCATGGAAGACCAGTCACTTGGACCACTCAAAGGCAGTACTCTTTAGCTTCCTATTTTTGTTCTTGGCATAGAAGCTGGACCATTGACATATTTTTTCTATATGAAATAGGTCCACAGTCCAAATCCCTGCAGTTTGCTGAGTGCAGTTGCTGTCAGTTTAGAGAGAAGGGAGTAGGAAGATTCTCTTAATTCTTAGATTTTTAGCCACATTCTCAAACCCAACTTTTACCAGAAAGTTCTACAATTAAGAAAAGAGTGTAGGGTACTTTCAGCTGCAAAGAACAAAATATCCAACAAAAATGATTTAAACAATGGGAAATTATTTGCAAAATAATTGCAAAAAGAATCTATGGCAGTCATCAGGGTTAATTCAGAGGCTCAATGAAAACAAGATTGCAAACAGACTGTTGAGATTCTTTGGGCTTTGTTTTGGAATTGTAAAGTGTCAGAACTAGTTTCAAACATCTTAGTTTCATATGAAGTTATCCAAAAGAAGACAGGCAACAGTGAGATTCTATCCTCCCATAAACCCTCGGGAGACTTCCTAAATCCCCTGGCCAAGATTATGCCACACATCCAGCTCAGGCAATAAGAGAGGCTGGAAAAGGGAGTATCAACTCATTTCCAGTCTCTGTAATGGTGCATGGGTCTTGTCCACAAGGAAGAAGAGAAATGGGGGAATGGTTATTGGTACACACTCAAGAGAATCTTACCCATAGTTTAATAAATGTTGTACTGGCTTACCAGTTGACTAGAAAAATCTTATAGTCAACCATCTTTCAGGTTACTGAAGGGAAGGTTAAAGATGTAGTAAATCCTTAAATCCTATCATTTTAAAGAAGGAAGTAAATGTTTACAGGAAGCTTCAGAAGAAAACATAAATGGAGGGAGCGGGAGGGATGTATATAAGACCAAAGCCAGATCATACGAGCCTGAGTATCCAAATTCCTTTTACTACTTTGGTGCACTCATCCACCATCATGATAAAGGCTCACAGCCATACCATTCTCTGGAAAAGTGCCCCTGGCTAAAGAAATCCACATGGATGTGATACCTAAGATCAGCCACTGATGCAAGGGTACAGAAGGTGGTCACCTTGCCTCATGTGGAAAAAATGTATTGGTGCCATATATAAGTCAGAGCTCCCTATGGGATCAGGCTAAAGCTAATGTCATCCCTAAAACCACATCCTTGCTTTTAGATTCTTCCTTTTCCCTCTCCTGCTTCTTTTTCTTCCTTACAGGTTTCTGCTGAGAACATCTCCAATGCATTTACTTGCATGAGAATCCATACCTCATATTCATTTCTAGGAGATCTGACCTAAGACAGGTGTGTCAAGCTAAGAAGCTTGGATTATATTACATAAGCAACGGGAAGCTATTGAAAGAGTAACCATGTTTTATGATGATTAGTCTGGCAACAAATAGTCTGTAGGGAGAATTAAGAGAAATAGGTGTCCCTTCTTTAGTAATTATCACACAAAAGACATGACTTAATATATATAAGAGAAAGGAAGAGAGAAGAGAGACACTCAAGATCCCTCCTTTATAACTATATAGATTTACTCAGAAAAGTAGTATAATATTTTTCATTACAAAATATCTTACAAGGATTTCTATGGGTATTATTTACTATAAGTCTATAGTTTAAAAGTTTGCCTTTGTGTCTGTGTATAACCTTGAAGTCCCCTTTTTTCTGTTTCCTTGTGGAATTGCCTACTGATATCCATTAAAGACTAAACAAAACAAAATAATTCACTTTAGCAAGAATGACTTAAACCAGATAGATATATGTTGTTTGTTTGTTTGATTGATTTAAAAGCACAATTAGAACTCAGAAGTGAAGGTAGGCCCTTGTATATTGTCTGACTCTGAAAATTCTCAAAAAAGAAAAAAAAAGACTAAAAAACCACCTGTGTTTGAGGGTTTAGGTGTAAATTAACCTGAGTTCATGACCCTGGTCAGAATTCCCCAGGAAATCCCTTCTGATGGCTGATTCCAGGTCACTGACAGGGCTTAAAATTGCAGAGCTCAAATTTATATCAAGCGTGAAGACAAATGAAAAGGGCACTTACACTGCTTTCATAAAAAATGTGTCAGTTACTTTATTAAATATTTCTATATAATGCATTTGCTAGAAATTAATGAAAGATAAACATTTTTATGCATGCTTATAAGAATCTAAATATATAAACAAATTTATTTTATTTTACCTCTCCTCCTAGGCCAATGACATAAAACTATATGTAGCAATAAAAGTTAGGCTTGCTATATACATCAGGAAATATTTGAAACTAGTGATACAGCCCTCTGTTCAGATAACTTTCAACCCCATGATCCTAAGAACAATCCCTGAATAAAGAGGAAGCCGTGAAAAATAAGATTCACTTCTCTTATACGCTCAAATAGTTGGGTAGTGTCCTATTTAAAGAAATGAAGTACAGTAATTTTGGTTTCCCTCCCTAAACAAATTTTTACTAACCCCCTAATATGTGCATAGTATTAAATGCGGTGTTGTGAGCTTATATAACAGAGATTTACCCATAGTAAGCATTTATTTGTTTATTTACTGGCATTAAAACATTATCTGTGTACTACAAAGACTTAATTTGTGATGCTACAGCAACATCCTACAAAGCCTATAAACTCACTGTGAGACAAGGCCACCGGCTGCAGGCATGCTGGGCTCACATCGCCCATGCCGCTGAGGCAGCCCCAGCCAGTGGTGACACACATGTAGGCAGCACCTCATTTGGAGAAGACAGGCAAACTGATGAGATGCATGCCATGTACTTGGCTGGGGAGGCAAGCTCAGTAGTGTCAGGTCATTGTTGAAGATGGTACAGTTCCAGTGTGGATATGTGATGGCCTATGGAGCCAGGAAGGGCCATATAAGATGGGGTAAGCCAAGGCCCCCAGGGTTGGTGGGCCTGTTCCAATTCTTATAACAAAGGATTTAGCTGTAAATAGCCACTAATGCCTCCTTTTAATACTTTGTTAGAGTGAACTGTTTAGGCTGGACAGTTTTCTCTGTGCCTGGAAATTTCAGGGCTCCTCACGAATGTGGAGATGCTCTGCTAAATTCAGTTCTAAGCTGACTGTGGATGTTCTGGAAATATTTGATGAATAGAGTTGAAACTAATTTGATGTTCAGACTAATAAAATAATCCTTAGACCCTTGCAAATATCTCCGCTAGTTGTTCAACTTTGTTGGAAGGGGCTGAACTGAATGCAAAATTATGTTGTGACATTCTAACACAAGGGCTTTTAAAAACTGCTAAGTGATTGCAGATGACACATCTATTTCAGTTTCCGTGAGAACATCTGAGAGAGATAACACAGTGGTTTGAAGCAATTTCCACCAACAATTTAAGAAACTTAGAAAAGATGCCAGAAAATCCATACCGCAACAGAGGGGGATAAAATGCACAACTTCCCCGAGGGGCCAGGAAAAGGGAAGTGCTGTGGTCGCTTGCTGTTCTAAAGGCTCCTTCAATGCTCAGCCCTTGATGCTGTTGAGTCCCACAGAAATAGTGTCTGACCGTGTGCAACATGGCCTCTTTTAATTTCTTGTGAAGACATTCAGAAGGATATGTGTTGTGGGAATAGGTATTCAGTGTTAACTTTCTGGTAGGTTGCTTTATTTGTTTGCAATTTTGTTCAGTTTTAAAAGGAAAAAAAAAAGAGGGGAGATACAAGTAGGGCTTCTCTTCATTATGTTCAAGTATTTGGCCAGAAGCTTCCCTGAGACTTTGTGATACCTCATTTGTAATATGGTGCAATTGGATCATCATTATACTTACATACCATCTGTTCACTTCTCTGATTCTGTTTTACCCACTTGTTTCCATTTTAACTATTTTCATCTAAAGTGATACACATTTGCTAAGAAAATTTCCAGCATATTTGGTGTAGGAGGACTTTGAGACAAGTGGCTTTCGGATAGCTAGAAGATAGAATTTCATTTAGCACACGTTCATCTATTTGCTTTGGAGCTGATTTTTTTTGAGGCCCTATATTTGGGAAGTTCATTAAACTGCACATTTCACAGTTTTGCTGTTCTTTTCTCTTTAACGATACTGTTTGGTTTCAGGCACGCAGGCAGGAGAGTTGGAATAGAGCCAGTTTGTGAAATGTGGTATCTGAATTTCTAATCATTGTTGATTATGAATTCTGCACCAAGTCACAACACACTGTCCCCTGATACACATCTGCTATCCTTGCCGACCCCCTTGCAACAGTTCTCTACCAACTTTCAAATAAAAAGTTAAGTCTAGGAATTATGGCTACCTGGTCATATCTTTTGTGGTAAATCCTTTCCCCCAACCACCTCCTCCCCCAAGAAAATCATTATGCTGTGCATTTGCTTGTTGCAATGAGAATTTCTTTCTAGTATATTCAGTAATAGTCAAGTTGAAAAATCCCAGTGTTAAGCACTAAATTCATTGTTTGACAACTGATCAGGGGACAAACATGATAGCAAGTTATTCAATGCATGTGTTCGACATGCTTGTTCTTATGCTAACACTTCACATGTGTTCTCTCATTCATGTGCATATGAACTTAAGGTGGTAATTATCAGTCTTTTCATCTCTTTTAAAAAATACACAAATTGAGGTTTAATGATAAAAAGGAAATGAGAAAGTTTTCACAGCCACTAAATCTTAGAGATAGGTAAACCAGATTTTTCTAACCCCAAGACCATGTTCCTAAGCACTATGGGAAATCTAATTGACTCATGTGAAACAAGCTTTCCTATCAGTAGCAATGACATTATCACTATCTAAGGACATCCACCCCACAGGATGAGACTAATCTGGTCTCTCTCTTTTCCATTATAAAAAGGACAAGCACGTTCACTCTCCTGGGAGTAAGAGCAAGATGTTAAGAAAGAAAATCCTCAAGTCAAGAATCTACTTAAATAAATTAGATGTTGAGTCACACACGTGATTGAAAGCACTCTGAAGTCAAAATACTGAGACTGCAGATACCTCTTCAGGTGAACTATTAGGTCCAAAAATGGACCCTAAAATATACTTGTTTTCTGAAGCTGTGAATTAAATTAAAATTCAGTTATTGGACACAAAAATCAATGTGTTTCTATGCACTAACAGTTGACAATCCAAAAGGAAATTAAGAAAACAATTCGATTTACAATAATATCAGAAAGAGTAAAATACTTAGGAATAAGCTTAACCAAGGAGAAAAAAATACCTACACTGAAAACTACAAAACCTTGCTGAACGTTTGAAGACACAAATAAATGAAAAGATATCCCATGTTCATGAATCAGAAGTTTTTAAGATATCAATTCTACCCAAAATGATCTATAGAGTTAATGAAATACCTATCAAAATCCCAATAGTGTGTTTTGTTTTGTCTTGTTTTGCAGAAATAGAAAAATCGATCCTAAAATTTATATGGAATGTCAAGGGAACCCAAATAGTCAAAACAATCTTGAACAAAGGCAAAGTTAGAGGTCTCACACTTCCTAATTTCAAAACTTATTACAAAGATGCAGTTATCAAAATTGGCATGGTACTGGCATAAAGACAGACATATAAATCAAAGGAATAAACCCTCACATATACAGTCAAATATTTTTCAACAAAGGTGCCAAGACCAATCAATGAGGAAAAAAAGTCTTTTTAACAAATGGTGTGGTGTTGGAAAACTGGATGTTTACACGCAAAAGAGTAAAGTTGGACCATTACCATAAACTATATGCCATAATCAACTCAAAGAGCTAAATGTTAAAACTAAAATTAGAAAACTCTTAGAAGAAAAGATAAGGTATTGAATTGGATAATGATTTATTGGATGTGATACCAAAACCATACGTGACAAAAATAAAAATCGGTAAATTAAACTACAACAAAAAGTAAAACTACTGTGCATAAAAGGACATAATCAACATAGTGAAAAGGTACCATTCTCATTATATCATATCAAGAGTAGATACATATCAACATGATTTACAACTTTGATGTTGACCTTGATAATCTGGCTGAAGATCATGTTTATCAGGTTTCTCCACTATACAATTATACTTTAAATGTGGGGACATTGTACTAAACTCCTAAATGGTATGCCTCAAACTGTCACAGTCATCAAAAAGAAAGTATGAGAAATTCTCATAGCCAAGAGGAACGTAAGGAGCCATGATGATTAAATGTCATGTTTTTAGATGAGATCCTGGAACCAAAAAAAAAAAAAGGCATTAGGTAAAAAACTAAGGAAATCTGAATAAACGATGTACTTTAGTCAATAATGATTTATTAATTTTGGTTAATTAATTATGACATATTTCATAGTAATGTAGAATGTTAATAATAGGAAAAAGTGGGTGGGGAGATACACCAACTCTGTTATACCTGCACAAGAATTCTGTAAATCAAAAACTGTTCTAAAATAAAGATTATAACAAAAGGAAAAACATAGTTGGAGTAAGTGTGAAGAAAATGCAAACATCATGTCTCTTTTAAATAATATTCATCTTATCTTAAGCCTTCTTTCCCAACATTTTGCCTATACATCTTCAGATGGGAGGACCATTTTGGAATAGAAAAAAGAAGACATAAAAGTTGACTTTATATTTTGAAAAGGAAGTAAAACAACTAAGAAGAAAATAATCTATATTTAAAGATCGTGGTGGCAGAGTGATTATAAATACATTTATGTCATTGTTGGGCATGGGTCAAAACACCCTTCACTGTATAGGTAAGATCTACAAAAAGATAGCTTCCCCTGCTTTATAGAGCCATTTAATAATAATCAGCATGTTCAGCAGCCTTTATATAAGATTTCAGCTCACAAGAAAGTAAGGCAAAATGTAAGTCTTGTGGCTCAAAACAATCCAGAACTCTATAAGTAGGCTAAATCAGCTCATTTCTTCCACCCATAAAACCTCTACAGCAACCCACAATACACCTGTCTACAAGCTTTAAGGTAATGGTGTTTTGTATCAGAAGATCAACCACTTATGCTATCCAGTTGTCAATCTTAGGGAACCTAAAGGGATGTCAAACACACTAACAACCACCAAAACAATTTCAAGGTCAGCTAATGGTCTGCCAGCTTGCAAAAGCCTTAAGAATCACATCATTTGACATTCCCCTCTCCCCATCTCAAGAAACAGCTGCTTTCCCATTTGCCTGGCAGCTTGCCAAAGGAATAAGACAGTCAGTTAACACAGAGAGGTCAATAATCCATAGTAGCTGGACTTGATAGAGTAATCAGGAGGGGATATCATTTAATCAGGTCTTTGAAACAAGGAGAAGCAATTGGTATTGCTAATCAGGTAATTGCAGGGGAAATTGCTCAGAACTAACTTGTATTGAGCTGATGGAAGAGCAGGTCCAGCTTACAGTGGAGGGAAGGGTTTTTCATGCTCATGTCATCCTTGCTATAACTGCTAATCTTTGTGAATTCAGCCTCCCATGATACTCGGCTCCCTAAATGTCACATATCTGGCTTGTTCAAGCACAGGTATTGACTAGACTGTCTCCAGAGAAAACAGACTTTGCTGAACCTTTGAAGGAAAATATGGACACAATGGATCACATTCAAAGTCACTTACATATTGACCTTATTATATCCAAATATGTGATTATGAATAACATGAGCTTCCATTCCAACAGGGAATTAAACATCCTGTGGATTTTTCTCAGAAATGCTGAGCAAGTGCCTGAAGTGGATTCCTCTTGAGTCACTGATTCACAATACATCTCTAAGAAGGGTTCCAAGGAAATACAAAAATCAGAAAGAATACAACAGTAAATATTTCTGAATTATGTTCTGTAAATTGACTCACATGATTTGATTTTATTAAAGCCTTCACTCATTTTTTCTTTTCTATTTAAGTTGGTTGTCATCAGAAAGAGCTACTGATCTCAAAGAAAATTACAAGTGCTGAGAGGTTCATAGTTGAACCAAAATAACCACCATTTGAGAGAAATCATCCTTTTTCCTGGGAGCAGTTCTTCTCAAGACAAGGATAGGAACCATGTCATTAGCTTTAAAGATGTAGCAGAAAGTAGAACAGGGATTGAAACCTGTTGGCAGGAGATTGGGATTTCTTGGGCACAAGGGACAGGAGAAATGTGGGCACAGATATGGAGTAAAATTAATACATTAACCTATGGACCAAATACCATAGATCTCTGTTATCTTCCCTTGTGAGAAATTGGAGAGCATGACATTCTTATTCCTTTAGCACTGGGAGAAGCAAAAATCACTGCCTAAAAAGACTTGAGATATGGAATTCCCATAAAACTGATTGAAGAATTGATTACAAGCCAGGTCCATAATTTTTCCCTCACTAATATAGTCTAGAAATCTAGGCTTACCCATATTAAACACATTATTTTATCTTTTTCCAGAAATAAATCTACAAAATGAAGTGCCAAATTATTATATTTTGGAAAAAACTGCCATTTGCAACATATGTGTAAATAATTAAAAACTCCAAAACTGATGTTAATGCCATCAGCTGCATTCATTGGTAGGATCAACATTGATATATATTTATTTGAATCTTTCAGCATCATTGTATAAATATAGCCTGTCAGTATTACAACACACTCTCTGCTGAATATCAACTAAAGCCCGACCTTTAGTTTGCTGACTACATGAACCATGAATGCACCATAGCATTCCAAAGGACATAAGGATGTTAAATCTCCCCTAGATTTTAAAGTTTAGATGGATTTAACTTCCCCTTCAACTTGTATTCATTCCAGCCAAGCAGATTCTGCACAACCCAATGGAACGTGTGAGAAAAGGGGTCAAAGACAGTGCATTGCGTTGAAAAAGAATTGAATGAGCTACAAGTTTGGAGCACTAGATTTTACCTTTCTAGCTAACATTTGGGTTAAGTCAGGCAATCACAACTTCTGGGGATTATTTTCTTTATTTGTAAACTGAGAAAGGATCAACTCACCCAATGGGTTAAAGTTCAAATTTAAAGGTCTAAGTCTTCAAGAAAACAGAAGTGTGGGTGTCCTAAGGAAAGACCTGAAGGAACTGAATTCTAATTGCGCTAGCAGACATGAGTCAGAGTAGATGTAGGACATCAAATATGTGTTCACTAGTTTGCAAAACACATTGGGTGAGGATAAAGGTTTTCTCCATATCTAAAATCCTATAACCATATTATTATACATATATTTCTGACTCATGAGTTCTCCTGATATCATAGGAATAGATCTTTACAGCAAAAAGCTTGTGTCCCACTTTTTTCTTTATCTATACATTCAATGCCTAAAATAATACCCAAAATTTGGAAATGGCTCTTCATAAAAGAAATTCCAAGCAGTGTCTTTCTTTTTCAACTTTTATAATGTATTTAGGGAAGAAACTGAAGTCCAGTCCATGCTGCCTACTTTGCTGATGTCATTCAGATTGTCCTTTTCAGATGGTGTAATTATAAACCAAAAGTTCAACTTATATTTTAGCATTCTGGATGGTGTTTGATCTTTACTTGCAACCTATAGAAGAGGTCCACATATGACCCTGGCCGGGTAACTCAGTTGATTAGAGCCTCATCTCTATACACCAAAGTTGTCGGTTTGATCCCCTGTCAGGGCATATACAAGTATCAACTAATGAATGCATAAATAAGTGGAACAACAAATCAATCTCTCTCTCTCTCTCTCTCTCTCTCTCTCTCTCTCTCTCTTTCTTTCTGTCTCTCTTCCTCCCTCTCTCTCTGAAATACATCAATAAAAAATTTATAAGATGTCCACAGAGTGGAAAACTCCTGTGTGTTTTTAATGTTACCAAGTTGCAGATGGACCTAACATTCTCCTTTTTGTCAATCATGTGTCTTTGTCCTGAGGCATGAAACCTTCACAATATCATCATGACCCCATTTGTCCACAAATTTAATACCTAGTTATTCATTCCTTTAACATCAATTAGTTAAGCCATACTGTGTGTCAAGCACTGAGCTTCACACTGGAGATACAGTGGTCCACAGAACACATGCTTTTGGCCCTGATAACATGAATTCCAGTGACCAAAGGTAAGAAGCAGACAATTACACCAACTTATGATATAAACCAGGAAAGTGAAACCACAGAGAGCTATGGGAACCCAGAGGAGAATCACCTAACCTTCTTTTAGCAGGCCTAAGTAGATTATCCAAAGGAAATTATTCTTAAAATGAGAACCAAGAGACAAGTGAAAATATAACTCTGTGGTAGTGGAAGGAGTCTTTTTAGGCAGTACAACCTAAGACCCATGACAGATAATGTGCTATATTCAGAAATATAAGTACAGATTTGAGAGATCATTTGGGGTATAGGGGAAAGGAATAAAGTTGATGAAATAAACAGGGCCTAGCTAATGTATAGCCACTTAGGTATGACATAATATAATCAGTTATATATTAGAATGATTCCACACAGGGTTCCATGAGATATTCATCTCATATTCAATATCAGTTATATATTTCCACAATAATGCTGAATGACAAATTATCCCAATGCTGAGTGGCTTCAAACAATGACTATTTATTTGGCTCATGACCCTTCAGGTGGCTGATTTAGGCTGGGTTAGGCGACACATTCATCTGGTCTCAGCTAAGCTCTCTCTGACATGTCTGGGGATGAGCTGGCCCTTAATTAGCTGGTGTCAGACGGCTTAGGCTAGGGCGACTAGAGAAACTCAGCTCTGTTTAACTTGTCTCAACTCTGTCCAGGCATGTTCTTATAGGAAGGTAGGGGAACAAGAGGAGAAGCAGAAAAGGGTAAGTGCTTTTGCAAGTCCCTACAAGAGTCATTTCTGCCAATGTTCTTTTGTCCAAAGCAAGACACATGGCCAATCAGAATGAACAGGATGATGAAACAACTCCACCTGTTTCTTGAGACATACAAGTCACATGGCAAGAGAATGGGAATGGGAATGACTGAAAATCATGACCCTTAATTGCCATTAATCAATCAAATATACAATCCCTGCTGGGCACAGGATTCTGTGCTTCCCAAGATGACAACCAATCTAAAAGATGACAATAATTTCACAGAATGAGATCATTTCTTAAATGGATCACTCACACATACCCCACCACCAGCACACACACAGGCCCCATAGAGCTATAGGCTTTGTCTTCAAGTTTTCTGCGACAGTGTTCTGACTTTTCCCCCAAAGAGTGGTGATAATGGTTGTACTTTGGAATAAAATAGAGAGAGAAAGAAAGGGTAAGATGTAAATGAAAGAAAAAAATAGTTCCATAAATATCAAATAGATTTGTTTTAGCAAACTTTAGAAAGCTGTTTTACATAATTAAACTTAAACAAAAGTGTGTTAACTGAGACTAAGTAATGTGCCAAACACTTATCTCTATCCCTATTTCTCTGTCTCTCTCTCTCTCTCTCTCTCTCTCCCTCTCTCTCTCTCCTCTCTCTAGATAATTTTACTCTTGAGAAAACTGAAGTTTAGTGTGGTTATATAACACAGCATTTGAATTTGAACCCAGTAGAATTTGAACCCGATTGCAGAACAAACTTGTTTAAATAATGTGCATAAAATTTATTTTATCCCAAAATGATTTAAATCCTACCCTCAGAAAAAAGTATGTTTGAAAAGACATTTCCAAAGACTATTATACACTTTTAAAAGTAAATGCCAAGATCCATGAACACTTTCTATAAATGAATAATGTAGTGAAAACCTCAAAAATGTATAGATTGGTGTCATGGAAAGTCTGCTTTCCTAACAAGTTTGTCTTTGATAAGTAATTCATTTACATAGATTCAGTCTATGTGTCAATCCTAAAGATGTGTGGCGCTGCATATTTTAGAACTTGACATACGCATTCTTTTCACAAGCTACTTCACAGCAACTTTTCATTGTCTATGAAAATGAAGAAAGCTTGTTGGTAACATAGAAAGCCCAGTTTCTCTCCAAATTACATTAAGACAGACATTCAGGAAAGTCTAACAATACTTCTACCCTCCTGTGTGTCCACCAGTCTGCCATGTTGACTGTCCCTTTACCTGTGGATGCAATATTCATTCATTCATAAGCTTTTATCCACTGTTGTCATGCACTGTGCTAACTGTAAGAGATCCAATGGGGGACAAATCACACATTCACAGTCAAGTGGGGAAGACACAAAAAACAAGTAAAAAAAAAATAATTACTATCAAAATAAGACCAATAGGGTTCAACCTTATAATATATGAATACCTGTGGAAACCTTACTTTTATTAGAATGCTCAGAGAAACCCTTTCTGAAGCAACAATATTAGGGCCCACGCTAGAAAACTGAAAAGAAGGAGAAGGTGTGTGTGTAAGGAGTTGCCTTTCATCAAAATGCTCTTTTTAAAACTAGAATCAAGACTTGATGAGGAAGCCACTTTTTCTTTACCATTTTGTTTGTTTGTTTGTTTGTTTGTTGTGGAAATAAAATAGCCCTTATTTCTCCTGTGGTTACATATAGTCAATTGAGGTGATGTGTGTTCTGATTAATCAGGAACCCACAATGCCCACCATCATTGTTCCCAGCCTGCATGGGCTTAATAATAGCTGCAGGTTCAAAGGTGCCTTCAAAGTGACAACTCCTTCCTCCCACCCAGTGCTGAAATCCGCCATTGACTTAAAGGCATAACAGGCAGAGGTGAGCAGAGGCTCATCCTGGGCCATGGTATGGAAACTATCAGGTCCCTAGATGATACACATATTATAAAATTTTTCATATATGTGCTTCCTTTTTCTTCAAATATTTTGACAACTTCAATGACATAATGTTAAAAAAAAATACTACCTTATAGTGGCAAGAAACTTTTGTGCTTTTAGTTCCCTTTCCTTGAAATCCCCTTATATGGTTCTCAAAATAGCTCTTTAAAGATCAGTAGAACAGTTATCACTAGCTCCATTTTACCATCAAGAAAGCTGAGGCTTGGAGGGACTAAGTAATTGGACTAAAGTCAGCATATATACCCAGGACCCCTTGAGCTTATGATTTGTTCTCCAGGGTACCCTGCCTTAAACCATGCTAACAAGGAAAACTGTAAACAATTAAGCAGCCCTCAAAATAACAATCATAAATACTATCCTCACAGAATCTAAATCAGCAGCTGCAAACTGTGGCCCATGGACCAACCTGCCTGATGTTTTGTTTTTTTTTTTTTTTTTTTTTTGGAGCACAGCTATGCTCATTCATTTATGTATTGTCTATGGCAGCTTTAGCTGCTTTTTTTGAGTTAAGATAGAGACCATAAGACCAGCAAAGCTTAAAATATTTGCTATATGGCCTTTTAAAGAAAATGCTTGCCAGCCCTGATCTAAACAATTTAAAAAATCCAAAATGTTTTCACAGTTGCCTGGACTATGGTGCTCAAATTAAGGAACGTATATGTGTCTAAAGTCCCTCACAAATCACATATGAAAGATTCAATAATTTAAGGCCTTCATTTTATAAAGAGAATTAGTGAGAATCTATGAATTTTTTTGATAACTCTAAATTAAACAGAGTATTAATCATAATATGTCAATCTATGATTACTCTAGAAAATAGAAACATATCTTACCTACCAGACTATTTTTTTTTTTCATTTAAGTGATGGTCTGAAAAGAAATTGATTACAAAGGGATGCTAGAAACAGGAGCACTTTGTTTTTTTTCTACTGCCAAAAACATACCAAATAAAATATGGCCCACTGAGCCCAAATAACAGAACTTCCTAAATTAAAAGTTGATAGCTTAAGAGCCACTCAGGGAAAACTGACCTGGATGGTATTTTTCAGACAACTACTAATACAAACTGGTTCAATGATTTTATTCTATAAAGATATTTATGAGTACTATGTAGAGAAACACTGTGGTTTATTGTTACATGCAAATTAACATTATTATCTTTCATTCACGTTTTTTTTTGAAAAAGCACTGTTAGTAAAACTTTAAAACTAATGAAAACAACTAGCGGTGGGGTGGTGTAGAAATCTATTTCTTACTGTGACACTTCTGGAAGCTAAGGATCACAGTGAAGCTCTACATTTTCCTCTGTCCCATTCCCACCCAACAGAACCTTGGCCTTCAAGGTCTGGCCTCGCCTGCCAGAGGGGTGAATGTGTCATTCTCAATGGCCATTTAGAATCACTCACTTCCCCACCCATAGAGGTTGACTTCTGGGTGGACTGCTACTTAAGCAAAGTCAAATCAGAATCTTTTGTGGGGACCAGATATTGATAAGATAGGAATTTTTCATCTTCTGAGTTTTGACTCTTAAGGACCTTGTGAGTCTAAAATGGCCACTGCTCATTTCTACCGTGTAACAAAAACCGGTCTAAGAATGGAGTGAATGCAAAGGCAAGCGGAGTAAAGAGTGATGGAGACACATAGCATCCTAGAGGGTTCACCTAAGTACCTGAATCAAGTCCAGATGGAAACTAGCCAGTCCTTATACTTCCCATGCATGCGAGGCACTACTTCCCCCTTCCTTATTATTTTTGATAAACATATAGGCATTGTCACTTGCAACTAAAAGAATCCTAATGACAAGAATCTGAATATAGACATTCGTTCATTGAACAACTATGCCTACTATGCAAAAAGCCTGAAAACTAAACCTGTCCACCAATGAGGCAGTGCTTTGGGAAGGACCCAGAGGGAGGATGCCTTCCTGGCAGATGGAGCATGCTATTCAGAGAATATGACATGTGCTGAATGGCACTTTGTGTCAAAGAGGTTTATTCATTCAATTATTCAGCAAGTAGTTCTCAATACCCACTCTGTATTCTTGGCACGAGGGGACAATGGAAGGAATCATCACTCCTTGCCTCATGGGCCTTTCTGTCTAAGGAAGAGAGACATCAATCAAACAGTCTCTCAAGTATAAGTACATGCAATTGATAAGCTAGAAAGAAAAAACGTGTTATGCTTTGAAAATGTGAGAATAGGGATTTGATATAGAAGGCCAGGGAAGTTTATAGCCAATGACTAGGTAAAAATGAGTGGGAAGAGCATATGGGAAGAAAGAAGGAGTGGCAGGAATTAAAGAAGGCTGACATTTCTCTAGGATTAAACATGAGGATGGGATGGGGAACTTGAGAGTGTGAGATAAGATCAAAGGTAGGAGGAGCATCACCTAACTGGTCATTCTAGATAGGGTGACCTGGGACAATCCCATTCACCTACTTCCCATAGGTCACTATTAATAATTTCCACTTTCCCAAAAATATGCCAAATTGGACATTAAATTCTATAGTCATTTGGTGAAAAATGACATTAGGTTAACTGCAATATAATATCCTGTACTGGATATTGAAACAGAAAAAGAATATTAGTGGGAAAACTGATGAAATCCGAATAAAGTCTGGAGATTAGTTAATAATAATGGGTCAATGCTATTTGACAAATAGGCCACAGTAATGTAAGATGTTAGCATTAAGTGAAACTGGGTGAAGGATATTTAGGAATTACCTGTACTATCTTAGCAACTCCTCTATAAATTAAAAATAAAAAGTTTTGTCTTTCTCCTAAGAAGAATAGAAAGATATTAAAGAGGTTTGAGCATGGCGGATGGCGAAGAGAGTTGTCAGATCTGACTAGGCCACTCTTGGCTGTAGGTAGAGAATTATTGGGGAGGAATATGAGTGACTGCAGTTGCACAAGAATAAGCCTCTCTCATTAGCCCAGGAAGAGATAAAGGCATCTTAGACCAGGAGATAAAGAGACATGGGTAGATTCAGGGCTATTTTGATGGAGGACTGGATGGGAATTTTTGGCAGATTGTATATGGAGGTGAAGGAGAGGAAGAAGTCCAGGATGACCCCTAGCTTTCTATACATCTGGCATGTGATGGGGAGTCTCAGTAGACCACACACATGACCCTGAGCTCTGAGCAGGCCATCTGAGGGGAACAGGAGGTAGATATACTCCTAATATGGAACTGGGGGATGAGAGTACAGCAATCACCTTACTGTGAGGACTGACAAGAGCCAGCCAAACAGCACCTAAATTTAAGCACTATCAGAACACCAGGTGGCTTATCAAAACATTATATCAGGCCTTAGCTGGTTTGGCTCAGTGGATAGAGAATTGGCCTGCAACTGAAGGGTCCCAGATTCGATTCTGGTCAAGGGCACATGCCCAGGGTGTGGGCTTGATCCCAAGTGGAGTGGTGTGCAGGAGGCATCCAATCAATGATTCGCATCATTGATGTTTCTCTCTCTCTCTCTCTCCCTCTCTCTCTCTCTCAAATCAATATATATATATTTTTTTAAAAGACACTATATCAGATTGCTCAGAGCAAGGCACAGGTTTGTACACAAAGTAAGGGCCCAAAAGGATCAAATTGAAGTTCTATTTATCCAATGAGAATCCAGAACCACAGCAGAATTTGTCACAATAGATACTCTATTCAGTTTGGTGATGAGTCCTATTCCATAACTCTCTTCCAAGAGCCCCTAATTATGGAGCAGCCTAGACCTGCACTTCTAGCAAGAAATGAGGCACATGTACCAGGAAGAGGGGGCATGAATAGAGGCACAGCCTGGTGGCTAGGAGGCTCTGGACCCCCTAGACCTCTAGAACAAGATCACAGAACGGTGTCCAATATGTAGCTGATACTCAGCATCAGTTGAAGGAACGCAGTACTGGATAAAACATCCTGGGCATCAATCCCTAACTGTAATGTCAGACTAATAATGAATAATTGATAAGGCTGCACAAGGTCAGAGTAGACTAAGGTGTGTAGTTCAGGGCCAGACTCATGGAAAGCAGTAGAGAGACAGTAGCCACTATAATGAAGAGGCAGAGCTAGGAGGCATTCGTCACTCATATGTATTTCTCTATAGTGACCAGCAATCCAATAGATATCAGCACTTAGTTAGCAATCCAATTAGATATCAGCACTTTCAAAACATAGACATGGGCTGTGAGGATTTTACACCTGTGGACAAAGTCTCTCTCAGGTGGATTATTCACCATTTGCCGGGTGTCTCAGGCACCTGGATACATTACAAGCTTAATACATGTCTGACATGAAATTTATTTAGTTTCTTCCTGCAACCTCAGAGTGTCTCTCTTCAGTCTTCAGGAAAGTGATCTCTTATAGGTTTTTTATTTGCTTCTTTGGCTGGGTTCTGCTTACAGTGAGTGGAAAGCACTGTGTGTCTCTGCCCCTAAATGGAATTCACTTACTTCAATGTCATGGTTCATCCGTGACCAAAATGTGCCTTGTAAGGGTCACCGCTTTCCCCCGGCAGAGCGAATGAATGAATTGCCCTTTGGGTGGGTTGTGCAAGAAGAAAAACCTGCCTGTTCCAGAAATAGCCACACCAGGAGAAACAGCAGCAGCTGTGGCAGCTCTCGGTGTCTTGGCTTGGACGTCGTAAGAAAGACTGAGGGACATAAATTGTGAGGCTGGTCTAGAGCCAGTTAAGCTCCTGAAGGGGAAGCCCAGTAGATGAAAAGGGCCATGCTTTGCTGCTGCCTGGGAGGATTATGAGCTGCCTGGTAGGAATATGAGTTGGTCTCCTTGGGAACTGGAACCCTGCTTAATTTACCTGTCAAATAGCCTGATGGATTTGTCCATTGAGTTTTTTAATAGAAGATAAAGCTCTTCACTCTGTGAGACTTTCCCCTGCAGTGGGGAACATATCCATCACTTGTCTAGATCGATGTGGCTAATTCAGGGCCCTTCAGCCCTTCCCCATTGAGTGTTTTATCTCTAAAGTGTAAATATAATTATTTGGAGTGGGATTTAAAGATTGTCCATTGTATGTTCAGTTTGTTTTCCAATGAAGGCTCCAAGGAGACAAGTTGACAAACACCTCTACATGGTGGCCTGCTGGTATGCCCAGTGATGGGAACCTGGCACACCACTGGGCATACCCAGGTTTATGACCCAGATTCCCAGGTTTAGAGACCCAGAAGGGCAGGGGAGCGGAGAGAGCTGACACAGGTGGAGTGCTCAGACACACCATGATTCCTCACTATTTTTCAACATTCATTGGCTTACTTCCTTAAGGATCCTGTAAATTCTTACCCACTCATTACAAAGCATGCTTTGGGGGAGAAACTAAGAAATTGACAATTCTCAGAAATTCCTGGTATGCCTTCTACTCTTCCCTATGAAACATAAGGAATGAAAAACATCATTAATTTTAGGTGCAGAATATCTATTAATTTGCAACACTTGGATTATGCCTTTCAGAAAAGACTGAAAAATCTAGTGTAAAATCATTAATAAACACTGAATGTGCCTGTTCAATTAATGGTTTTATAGTAATTGTGAATATAAGCATTAATGTGAATTTATATAACATCTTCTTTACCCTTCCTTTGCTAGCAATAATGTATAATTCTGTTTATCTCAGCGAGGCAAACTGAATGCTAAAATGTATCCATTTAATAGAATATTTAATTTGCATATTTTAAAAATTATTCTTTTTCAAAAATTAGAAATGAATAATCAAATTCAGTTCTTTCTAATAGAAAAAAAAAAATACTGAGGCCAAAGCACTTAAATGATTGGTGGGTCATTTTTTAAAATGTTAACATTGATACAAAATGAGGGAATTCAAAGTACTTTTCCTCCTTTGAAAACAATAAATAAAGAGATTAAGGGTTTCCCTGTAGACTGTTTAAATTTTAAAATCTTAATTTAATTAAAAATAAAAAGATACCTGGTTCTAAGTTGGGAATTTGAACTGAATTGCTCACATATTTAGCCCTTTCCAAACACCACTAATAACTCCAAAAACATAAACATATGTTCATAATACAATTTAATATGAACTAAGATGGAATGTTTTACTTTTCAAAAACATTTATTTATTTATTTATTTGTTCATTTATTTATTTTAGAGAGACAGGAATGGAGAGAGAGAGAAACATCAATTTGTTGTTACACTTGTTTATTCATTCATTGGTTGATCCTTGTATGTGCCTTGATGAGGGTTTGAACCTCCAACCTTGGCATATCAGGATGACTCTCTAACCAACTGAGCTACCTGGTCAGGGTACTTTTATTTTTTTTTTAACATGGCACTAATTCCAGAAGTCACAACAGAAAAGACTTATTACATTAAAATTAAAACTTTTATAGCAAAAAAAAGAAAGTAAAAAATCAAATAACACACAAGAAAAGCATTGGTAACTTTTGATAGAGTGTTGATATCTTTAACATAGTTATTTTTTACATTTTAAGAAGAAAATAAAATGCTAGATGTCATAATATAAAAATAGCATAGAAAGATATAAAAGCAATTCACCACAGGAGTGCAAATGGCCAACATATTCCTGAAAATATGTTTATACTCACTGATAATAAAATAAAAGAATCAAATTTAATCAAGTTAAAATTGAGATTTGCAAAAATGTCAAAGAATGATATTATACAATATTAGTACACTTGTAGAGGATCAGTCACTTTCATGCACGTTTGCTATGTTTCTGTAAAGCACTTTAGAAAACTGAATTAAAAATTTTACCTATTCACATTGACACAGATGTTTCACTTCTAGAAATCTATCCTTAAAATAAATATTTAGCCTGGCTGAAATGACTCAGTAGTTGAGTGTCGACCTATGAACTGGGAGGTCATGGTTCGATTCCTGTCAAGGCACATGCCGGGATTAGGTGCTCGATCCCCAGTGTGGGGCATGCAGGAAGCAACAGATCAATGATTCTCTCTCATCATTGATGTTTCTATCTCATTCTCCCTTTTCCTTCCTCTCTGCAATAAAAATATATTTAAAATAAAATAAATATCTATATAGGTAATATTCATGGATGTTCAGTAAAGTATTGGTGGGTACATTGTGAAAGCAATATAAATATCCATTAATAATGATTTGATTAATTAATTATGGTACTGTATAATGATACAGGGAGATAATATGTAGCTATTTGAAATATTAAAACACATTTCATTAGGATTGTAGCACAAAAAAGCAATTGAGAAACAACATTAATTGCTTTTGGTTTTAGAAAATGAAACTATTTACCAAAAATATCTAAAACTTTAAAGAACATTGAGGGGTATACTACAATCCTACTGATTTTTTTCTATTATAGCCCAACTTTGAATACATATGAATAGTTATTTACATATGCAAGTTGTTTTCATTTTGAACATAACTTATTTAAAATATATTTTATTATCTTTTGGCAAGAACAGGTTTTTCAAAGAGGTTTTTATTTGTTGCTTGTTGAGATTTAATTTTTATTTCTAAGGACTGCTAATGACAGTGCTTCCATTTAAGAGTAATACTACCCCCCAGTAAATTTCATCCCCAGGGAAGAAAAAACACCATGGCTCTATTCCGCTACTTGTAGCTTAATGTTGATTCACTCACATTTTGTTAAATATATGCTTAAGGAAGTAGATTAATAGAGTAGATAGGATAAAATAAGATGATGCATGTTATGGGGAATAAAAGACAGTAAAGGCTGTGGGGACTCAGGAATATATAAAGGCAATATTTAATTAAAAGCACTGGTTGATACAGTCCCTGGTTTTAAAACTAAGAGGGCCATAGCACCCCCGTAGCTACAAGCATATCCAGAGGTGATATTGATTTCTTATCCCCATCTTTGATAAAAAGAAGGAAGGCTCCTTAGAGAAATCACTGACTCTATGGCTGGGGTAGGGAATATAAAAGATGAGTCTGGAGCACCATGTTGTGCCAGAAAGTGAAGAAGTGTTAAACATTTCAAAACATACACATGCACGCACTATGATGGACATATCTCAAAGGGATACAGTAGGCAACTGGAATGGCCAAAGCTGGAACAATTTGAGCAACAAATAAGTAACATGATAGAAAATACATATTGATGAGTCCACGCTGATGTAAACATATGATTGAATAAATTAATAAATAATAGATAGATTGACGATAAATAGGAAGACTCCCATGCAGAATTCCAAATAATTTATGCCTATTCTCCATCCACTAAGGTGAGCATTGTGACTTATTTCTGAAGAATACAGTTTGAAAAGCAGTGAGAGAGAAAAAAAGAGTATTTTTATGTTTGAGAAACCTGGCCAACACTACCTCAACTATGTGATCAAGGTCAACATGAGACCTTATAAATCATGCTGATAATACGTATCGCTAGTATGATGTGGAACTTTACCTCTGTGGTTTTCATCCCCAAAACACATTCTTCTGGCGTAATCATGAGAAAAACAGCAGACAGATACCAATTGAGAGACATTCTACAAAATCCCTGAGCAGTAGCACTCAAAACTGTTAAGGTCATCAAAAATGAGGAGAGTGAGAGACCCTCATAGACAAGAGAGCCTGAGGAGACTTGAGAACTAGATGTCATGTGGTCTCCTGGAGGGGATTCTGGAACAGAAAAAGAACCTTAAGTAAAAATTCCAAATCTGATTAAAGTATGGACTTTAGTGAATAAGGACATATCAGTAGTGGTTAGTTAGTTGTGACAAATATGCCATACTGTTATCAGATGTTAAGAGTAGAGGAAATTGGGTATACGAGGTCTGTGGGAACAGTATCCTTGCAACGTTTCTGTAAATCTGAAACTGTGCCAAAATAAAATGGTCATGTTGTTTATTTATTTTATTTTATTTTTTATGTTGTTTAAAAAAGAGTGGTCAAGGTAGACCTCATTTAGGCATTCATGTTTAGCAAAGACTTAAGAAGAGTGCGGGAGCCTGGCAGGTGATTCTCAGTGGTTGAGCATCAACCTTTGAATCAGGAGGTAACAGTTCAATTCCCAGCAGGAGCACATCCCCGGGTCGTGGGCTTAATCCCTAGTAGGGGGCATGCAGGAGGCAGCTGGTCCATAATTCTCTCTCATGATTGATGTTTCTATCTCTCTCCCTTCCTGTCTGAAATCAATAAAAATATTTTTTTTTTAAAGAAGACAAGTAAGGGAGCCAGTCATGTGGGTATCTGGAGAACAGGCTCTGTAAATGAAGCAGCCTTGCCTTTCAAGGAAGAGCAAAGAGACAAGTGGCCCAGGAGTGGTCAGAGGTGGGGAGAATTGGAGGGGCAGTGAGAAATTAATTTAAGTTGTTTAATCTAAATGTCACTAGCATGTTTTGGAAATGCAGATAATAATATCTGGTTTTAAATTGTCATAAGGCTCAAGTGATTTAAATCTGGTACATGTTCAATAAACGGTGACTATTATCAGTAATAGTTATTACTTGTGAAATTGAAAACATTTGAGATGTCCAAAAAAAAAAGACTCTCAAAACATACCGCATTGACAAAAACAAACCCCTTCTAATTATAAGACTGTTCTTGAAAAAAATAAAAGGTTGTCCTTAGTATAAACTCCCTCCCCTTGTTCAGCTGTGTAAAGACACAGGTTAGAGTCCATCATCATAGAAAGAACATGGAAGACAAATGTTAAGACATTGTAACTATGGCCATCAGCCCCGTGATTTCACACATCCTCTGCTTGTTTCCATATATCATATTATAGTGTCAGACAGCTTCTCTCAGCTTGCCTCTGATACTAAATTTGCATAAACCATCTTTATCAGCTCATATGCTCCAATATCTGATTGTTCGCCACAATATTAAGTGTAATGACTGCACAGTGAGTCAAGTCACCTCACATAGCTGTATTCCATTTAACTCCCCATTGTCTCTTCCACACAGAATTAGGCTCCGCTGAAGAAAGCAAATCAGCCCATACATCGGAGCTGCCAGTACAGAGGCAGAGGCAGTGCCTGGCGAGCAGGAAAGGCAGCATGGTGCCCATGGCCTAGAGCAATCAATGCAAATCTATGCAACAGTAAGAAGGTGTTTTAATTCCAATAACAAACATCCTGTGACTGATGAATCTTTCACAGCTCTTTTCTATGTATCTGCTTAATCCAAGCATGCTAGCAGAGGTGGCTGATGCTTCAGCAAGTTGCCCACACCAGGGTAGCCTGCTCCGCCTCCAGCAGTTGAAGGGGGGGGCGGGCAGAAGGCTGTGAGTTAAGACACCTGAATGTTGGTGTGAAGTCAGTGCAGGATGTGATCAAATTCTATCAGCTTACTAAAAAAATACCAATCAAATGACAGAGAACTAATTGGTGGCTGATTCTATGGTTGTTTCTGCCCTGGCATGGTCGCCTAGAAATGCTTCCCCAGTGACCACAGATCAGTGCTATGGAAAGACTTTCAACATGCTTTGCCTTGGAAAATATCATAACCACATCCCCGGGAAATTTTATTTTCTTTTAAATGACTATTGTTTGCATGTACATTTATTTGGGAGTCCTCTTGTGCTTCAGATGGGAGGAAAAGTTGGTACAGCCACTTTGAAAAACAATTCTGGAACTGCATATATGACTCAGGCCTCAGAAATTCTAATTCTTGCTATTTATCCCAAAGAAAAATCTAGTATAAGCTCACTAAGAAACATGTACACAGTTGTTCTTTAGAGCAGCGGTTGCCAACCTTTCGGACCTCATGGACCACCAGTGGTCTCCAGACCACTGGTTGGTGACCACTGCTTTAGAGTATGGTTTATACTGCAAACCTGATCGTAACAAAGATTTGTAAACAATCTAAATGCTTGTCAGTGGAGGAATCCTATATAATAAAAGGCTAATATGCAAATTGTCCCCTCGGGAGTTTGACCGGAAGACCGGGAGTTCAATCACTTGCTATGAGATGTGCTGACCACCAAGGGGTGGTGCAGAACATGGCAGGTGACCAGCAGTGGCAGCGGGACACTGAGGGAGCAAGGGAAGGAAGAGGCAGGGAGGCGGGGAGGCAGGGAACCTGATCAGCCTTGATCGTTGGCCAGGCCTAAGGGCCCTACCTGTGCATGAATTTTGTGCACCAGGCCTCTAGTGGATAGATAAAATTGTGGTAGAATTTATACCATGGAATACTATACTGAAGTTAAAAGAATCAGGCTAGATAGATACAAAAAACATAATGCTGAATGAAAAATAATCAAGTTTCAATGTGTATAGTTCATACCAAGTAATTATTTGTATGAAGTTTAAAATTATATATTAAACAATATATATATAAAGGCCTAATATGCAAATTGCCCCTGTGGGAATTCGACTGGGAGACAAATTGCTTGCTATGACATGCTGACCATCAGGGGGTGGCACAGAATGAAGGAAGGCCCCAGCTGGCAACCAGAAGGCCCCAATCAGCCCTGATTGCCTGCCAGGCCTAGGGACCCTATCTGTGCACCAGACCTCTAGTATTTATATGTTGATGGACATGTATATATTTTAGATCCCTGGGTGAAGATGGAGTCTAAGGAGATGCATTAGGAGCAAATGCTCAGGAAGGGGATGGAACTGGAGAAAAGGCATAAAGGGGAAAACAATAGTCCTAGAGTAATGATTTCAACAATCCTATATAATAAAAGCCTAATATGCTAAGTGTCCAGTTGTCCGGTTGGCCATTCAACCAATCAAAGCATAATATGCTAATGATATGCTTAGGCCACTTAACCACTTGCTCTGACATGCATTGACCACCAGGGGCCAGATGCTCCCACCAGGTTAGCTTGCTGGGATCTGGCCGATCGGGACAGAGAGAGATGGGCCAGACACACCCTGGAGCCCTCCCACAGTCCCTCCCCCGCTGGCCAACCTCTCACATCTCTGCCAGGCCCAATCATGCACCAGTGGGGTCCCTCAGCCTGGCCTGCACCCTCTTGCAATCTGGGATCCCTCAGGGGATGTCAGAGAGCTGGTTTCGGCCTGACGGTGGAACAATCAGTCACTGTGATGCTCACTGACCACAAGGGGGCAGACGTTCAATTCAGGAGCTGCTCCCTGGTGGTCAGTGTACTTCTACACGGGGAGCACCACTCAGCCAGAAGCCAGGCTGATGGCTGGTGAGCACGACAGCAGTTGTGGAAGCCTCTCCCACCTCTGTAGCAGTGCTAAGGATGTCCGACTGACGGCTTAGGCCAGACCTGGGGAGTGGGCCTAAGCCGTCAGTCGGACATCCCCTGAGGGCTCCCGGGCTGCGAGAGGACACAGGCTGGGCTGAGGGACTCCCTCCCCTCCCCCCAGTGCACGAATTTCATGCGCTGGGCCTCAAGTGATAACATGTTAGTAACAGGGAATATAGCTGATTGAGTTAATTCAACTCTGTGCATTTGAGGTCCAGCATGGCCACTACTAAATGTTAATGAGTGTCTGTGAAGAGTGTGGCTTTAAGGACAAAAACAGTGCAAGGAACTCCAGTTCCAACACTTTTCCTCCTATGTCTGCTGTAGTCTGACCTCTGAAAAGGGAACTGGTGGCTCATATCTTATACACAGTTCAAGCATTGGCCTCTCTGTGACATTGCCAACGAGGACTCCAGTTTCATGGAGAATTGGGTCATACGGTTACTTGTGTGCTACAAACACATAAAAAAAAGTCTATTTACTGCCTAACCTGCTAACTCCGAAGACACCTCAATGACTATTACACTGGAATTAGTCTCTTCCTATGAATACATGCTTCAATTCTTCAATTTGTTTCAATTGACCTAATGAAAGAAATGGTTTTTCCAAAAATGACTACAGTGGTTTAGCAGCTGGCTTTACTCACCTTTTCAGCAGTGCAGACTTAATGCAGCTGACATTCAAGTTGAGATAATTGGAGTGTAAATTACTTTTAAGCACTTTCTTCTTAAAATAGAGAAGGGTCTGTCCTTTAGATTGGAACATGACATTAATTGTGGTTATCCATGAGACAGTGCGGTGAAATGACTTTATAACACTTGTTATGGTGTTGATTCAATGTGTCTTTAACAGTTATGTTCTTGTAAAAAAAATAAAAATAAAATGTGTTTAATAGGCCTTTTAAATGGAAATTTTCTTACTCCAAAATAAATTTGTAAAGTAGAACAGTATTGACTGAAAGTACTCATAAGGAAATCTCCACAAGAGAGACAGGGAATTCAGAAAAGTAGTATGTAGCTTCTGTGATTATTTTGTTGGTTTTTTCTGATTTTTGGTGGCTCCATCATTTCACTTCATACTTAAGTGACACGCCAGTTGGGAATGCTCAATTCCATGTGGGTCTTATGCAGAGACCCTTGAGGCCCCTAGGCACCTCCTAAAGCCTGCCTACGCTCCAGTCATGTACTCTAGCTAGTCTGCTCTCCGTTAACTAAGCTATGACTACCACTTTAGTGGACTAATCCCTAAAATGAAATATGTTACAATTAGTTTATTTCTAAAACATATTTGTTTCTTGATGTTCTCAAATAATCTAGGTACAGAAGTAGAATTAAGACAGGCAGAGTTGGAAGGCAAAGGCAAGACTGGCTTTAGGACAGGCACGTCTATGGCTTTTTGTGGGAAGATGAGTAGTCTCATTTTAACCAGAGTAGAACAGCTTCATCAAGACAAAATGCCCACGGAATGGTGAAATCTGCTCTTTTCATGAAAAATAATAATAATAATAATAGCTACTTAATCATTAGTTTTGAATGATAATCATTATATAAATAAATATTAATCCACTTATCTTTCAGTGTCATCAAATACATTTCAGCAAAAAGAGTAGGAGGACTATTTTAAGGTGAGTGTAAAAAATGAGAACTTGGGGCATAAAACTTCTCCAAAATTTTGCTCCAAATTTTAAGTCTTAAAATAGCTAATGGAGTCTACAATATTCTTTATTCTTCTTGAGCAACATTCAGGTAACGTACTCCCATTGATCATCTGCAAACATGTACAGGTGAATTTGAATAATCTGAAATGGTTTTCAAACAGAATCAGGAACTCCCTGGTCATTCTCAGTTAGGCCCACAAAATTGAAAACTTCCTGAGGTGGGTCATAACTTGCATTTAACAAAGACCCATTCATTTTAATCTTCTCCAAACAAATAAATGGCTATAATTCTGTCTATATTACAGAACTTTCCCATCTGCCACATCTAAGACAGGTGTATTATCAAATAATGTTAATTTTTGTTAAGGTATTAACTATTAACCACATTTAATGATTTTAATAAAGGCCCTTTTGAATTATTGCAAGCATTTAATCCCCTAATCCCTTTCAGGAGGTTGGATGATACTAACTGGAGGCATTTTGCTGTGCACTATAATGACAGAAGAGACAAATTCCACATATAATGGAGATGCAAAAGATTTGGAGACCTCCAGAAATATATGATTGTATTTAGGAGGAGCTGGGTGCTTTATGGAAAAACGATGAAAAGGAACGAGAGGAAATTGGCAGAAGAAAAAAAAAAGAAAAGGCCAAAACACAAACTAAGTTCTAAATGGTTTATGCTGTAATCTACCCCTCTGTTTTTCCTAGCATATCTTCAGTAGATTCTTCACTGACTAATGCTTGCCTTATCTGATTAGAATGGGGAGGACATGAGCAGACAGTTTAAAGAAGATGAAGGGACAATTGACACTTGTATTACCTATGGTTTATTTTGATAGTTTCAGCCATATCCTATGTATGGTAGTAAGCTTATTTTTCCAAAAGATACTTTAAAAAAGATTAATAACTAAGGATCATTGTCTTTGCATTGGTCAACAAATACCTTTTACATATCCATTCAACAAATATATTTTGCAAACCAACTATTTGAAGAAAACTTAGCTAGGTCTTTAAAGGGTCCGGTGTTGAATCAGATATTTATCTTGTATATAAAAGGAATTCACTCCAGTAAGAACATTAAGACCTGGGCACTGTTAATTATAATCCGGGGTAAAGAGTGAGAAGCACTTGTACACATGGAAGATTAAAATATTTGCTCCAGGAGAAGAAGAATACCTATGTGGAGGGATTAGAACTTCAGTTGAATCTGAGAAGAAATTTAAAATCAACCCAAATAAATGAATCAGATTTGTCCAATAAATAAAAAGGTGATCCACAATTCAGAATTTTATGGTGCTGATGATTACTGTGGTAAAAGGTTTCAAACCCTTGCAAGACTCATAGTCCAAAGAATAAGATTTGGGTAATAGAACAAACCCATTATGCAATCCACCCCTGCCATAGGAACCAAATGTAACATGAAGATTGACAAGAAACAAAACCCCTATATTTGGGAGATGTTAAATTTAATATATAGTATAGAATTCTTTGACATTTTATCTTTCTTTTTTAAAAAAATTTATTTTATTGATTTTTTACAGAGAGGAAGGGAGAGAGATAGAGAGCTAGAAACATCAATGAGAGAGAAACATCGATCAGCTGCCTCCTGCACATCCCCCACTGGTATATGCCCTTGACCGGAATCGAGCCTGTGACCTTTCAGTCTGCAGGCCGATGCTCTATCCACTGAGCCAAACCGGTTTCGGCGACATTTTATCTTTCTTAAAGAACAGGTGTTGGGGTAACCAAATTGTTGCTAAACCATTCATGAGTTAGTCTTAATCTCTACCCTTAGAAAGAGAAAAAATTGCAGGTAAGATGAGCCTGCTATATTTTAGATAGCACAGATCCCCTGTGATCCACTAAACTCATTCAAAATATTCACTCTCTGTGGTCATCTGAAATATGATGTCTTCTCTTACAGAACCATGACATTGCCTTTCAAGTGCAGGGGTTAAAATGGGGAATAGGGACTTGTAGAAGCTAAAGCTAGTAATTATGCCACAAAGACATACAGGCTGATAATTCTACTAATAAATATATACTTTTATTTATAATTATAAAATAATAGAAATAGTTAGATTGTCCAAAAGTGCACAAGTGCCAATTATAAATATAATTGTAATAGGGGGGAGCAGATTTTTAAAAAGTACTATCATAGCTCCTTTATCTAATAGTGTAAGCATTTAGATTTCTCTATTGCAGCTTAATCTGGTGTTGCTTTAGGGACATGTTTTCACCTCTAACAAGCCACAAGCCCTAACCATCAACACATCCAACCACAAGTTAAATCTAATTACTGAATATTAATTAAGTTATTGTAGGAGGAGCTACTGAGTTTTCACACATTGCCTTATTCAAAGCTGTCTGGTTTTCAAAAGAACTCTGCCATCTGTCATGACACCAAGTATAACTGATCATTAGATAAAGGAATGATTGAAGAACTTATCCAATTAATTCCTTCTGGGCTCCCCACACTGCAAGAGTCAAGCCAAGCCAAAGTTAGTTTGCCTCTATCTTTAGTTTCCTGTTATTCTCACTGCCCCTGCATCCTGATAACTATATTCCCCTTATCATGTTAGACCTCATATTGTGTCTAACATGATATGCATCCTGAACCACATTTAAAGACATTTAAAGTCATCCATAAGTGTCTCACATTGTACAAATTGAAGATACATTTGAACTGATAATCGAGTCCTGGCTTTCCCCCCAACACACACGCACGCACTCACACACACAATTATAATTACTATGTTAAATAAAATAAATAAGCTAGGTCAATAAAATCTAAGCCTCTTATTCTCTGGATAGAAGTCAGGAATAAATATTACAATAAAGGATAAGTTCGGACCCTGGGGAAATGTTGCCTTGAGACTTCATACAAGGTCACTGCTCCCACTGAATTACATCTGGATGTCAGGCCATGGGCCTCTTCCTAGGACACTCCTCGATTTGACCACTCTGATGGCGTTGAGAACATTTTTCATGGTACTGCACGAAGGCCTCTCAGTGAGGAATCATTGGAGATTTTTTTTTTCTCATTTTAATTTCCAACAGCAGTTGTATTTCTTATAAATTATTAGCTTCTTTCTTATCTTATGAACATTGTAAGTTTTGGAATCAACCCTGTGTCCCTCTTGGTATTTTGTGCTATAAAACCCAGTCCAGAGAAGTCTATGATCCATATCTTCCAGGATGAGCCTTGGGACTAGGGATAGGTGAGGCCAGGGAGGCACCAAGAGCACAAAGACCAAGGACTCACTCAGGATGCCTGACCTGCCTTGCTTTAACCCTGCAGAGCCTGACGCCAGGCGGCATGGTGACCAACAATCCTTAATTCACCTCATATTTAATTAGTTCATCATTTCCTCACTTATGTGTATATGTTTCTTGTATGTGGTTTTAAAACAGTATATCTATCTTTAATCCGAAGAATATAAGGAGATAAATAATCTAAAGCTATAAAAAAAAACTAATGCTGAACAAAATTGGCACCTAAAATGTATTTGCTATACGATCAGGACTTTCAGAAAGATCATGTGTCTTCCATTGGTATTTGTGCAACATCTGCATGTTAGTGCACCTTTTGTAGTGTTTAGCTGACAAAGAAAAGAGACTGAATACAGTCATGTTTAACCAAGCGGGCTCTAGAAGCAGTCTACTGTGTTCAACTTCCAGCTCTGCCATTTAATAGCTGTGAGATCAGAGGCAAGAGACCTAACCTCACTATACAATTGAACCACCTAGAAGAAATGTGTAAATTTTTAGAAACATACAACCTACAAGACTAAATTATGAAGAAATAAATAATAATATAAAGAGGCTGAATTCATACTCAAAATCATCTAAAAAAAAAAAAAGCCTAGGACTAAATGGCTTCACTGCCAAATGTTATCAAACATCTGAAGAACTAATTCCAATCCTCTTGCAAAAAAAAGGTAGGAGAAAAAACACTCTCAAACTCATTTTATAAGGTCGGAATTACCCTGACACCAAGCCAGAAAATGACACTATAAGAAAATTACAAGCCAATATCCCTAATGAACATAGATGCAAAATCCTCAAGAAAATATTAGGAAGCTTTATGAAACAATACATTTAAAAGATCACACAACATAACCAAGTGGGATTTATTCCAGAGATGCAAGAATGAGTCAATATCTTCAAAGCAAAAAAAAGTGTATACCACATTTTTAAAATGAATGATAAAAATTACATGATCATCTCAAGAGATGCAGAAAAAGCACTGATGAAATCCAACATCCATTCAAGATAAAAACTCTCAACAAGCTTGATTCAGAGTGAGCATACCTCACGATAAGGTGGCATATGACAAGCATGCAGCTAAAGTCATATTCAATAATGAACACTGAAAGCTTTTGCTCTTAAGATCAGAAACAAGACAAGGCTATGCACCCTCAATACTTTTATTCAACATAATAGAGGAAGTCCTGGCTAGAGCAATAAGGCGCAAAAAAAGTAAAAGGTATCCAATCAAAAAGGCAGAAAAGAAAGCTGTTTCTATTTGCAGATAACACAATATATATGCACATTATACATACTATATATAAAAACCTAAAGACTCTACCAAAAAATTGTCAGAACTAATAAATCTTGCAAAGTTGCAGGATATAAAATCAACACACAAAAAGCAGTTGCCTTTCTATATATCAGCAACAAACTACCAGAAAAAGAAATTTCAAGATAATCCCATTTACAATTGCATCAGAAAGAATAAAATATCTAAGAATGCACTTAACTTAGGAGGTGAAAGATCTGTATACTGAAAACTATAAAACACTAATAAAAAATTGAAGAAGACAAATAAATAGAAGGATATTCCATGCTCATTAACTGAAAAAAAAATAATATTGTCACAATGTCCATATTACCCAAAGGAATCTACATATTTAATCCCTATAAACATTCTAACAGCATTTTCACAAAAATAGAAAAAAAATAAGTCTAAAATTTGTTGGAACCACAAAAGACCTCAAATAGCTAAAGGAATTTGGGAAAGAACAAAGCTATAGGCATTATACTTCTTCATTTCAAACTATATTACAAAGATTGTGTAATCAAAATACAGGAGGGGGTGTGCAGGAAGCAGCCGATCAATTATTCGCTCTCATTATTGATGTTTCTATCTCTCCCTCTCCCTTCCTCTCTGAAACCAATATATATATTGATTTCTTCAGAAAAAGAATGAAACTGGACCCCAATTTTACATTATATACAAAAATAAACTCAAAATTAATTAAAGACTTGAACATAGGCCTTAAAATTCCAAGAAGAAAATATAGGAGTAAACTCCCTGACATTGATCTTGGCAATAATTTCTTGGATAAGATACCAAAATCATGGACAACAAAAGCAAAAATTAAACAAGTGGGACTACATCAAAATGAAAAGTTTCTGCAAAGCAAAATAATTATCAACAAAATGAAAAGGCAGCCTATGGTATGGGGAAAAAATACTTCTGAACCACATATTCAATAAGAGGTTACTATCCAAAATATACAAGGAACTCATGCGACTCAGGAGCAAAACAAACAAAATAACCCCAAGCAACCCAATTTAAAAGTGGACAGATCTGAATAGACATTTTTCTAAAGAAGACATACGCATGACCTACATACATGAAAAGGTACTCAACATCACTAATTACAGGGAAATGCAAGTCAAAACCACAATGCAATATCACCTCCCACCTGTTAGGGTGTTCATTATAATTTTTTTAAAGAAAGAGAGAGAAAGAGATAAATGCTGCTGAAGATGTTGGTGGAAATATAAACTGGTATAGCCATTATGGAAAACAGTGTGGAAGCTCCACAAAAAATTAAAAATTAAACTACCATATGATTCAGCAATCTCACTTCTGGGTTATTATCCAAAGCAAACAAAATCATTATCTTGAGTATGTATTTGTATTCCCATATTTACTAGAATTATTTGATATAGCCAATGTATGGAAATAATGTAAGTGTCAATCAATGGATAAATAAATAAATAGCCCTAGCTGGTTTGGCTCAGTGGATAGAGCGTCGGCCTGTGGACTGAAGGGTCCCAGGTTCGATTCTGGCCAAGGGCACATGCCTGGATTGCAGGCTCTATCGCCAGTAGTGGGTGTGCAGGAGGCAGCCAATCAATGACTCTTTTTTATCATTGATGCTTCTCTTTATATATCACTCTCCCTTCCTCTCTGAAATCCATAAAAACATATTTTAAAAAACTTTCTGAAAGGAAGGAAGGAGAAGAGAAGAGAAGAGAAGAGAAGAGAAGAGAAGAGAAGAGAAGAGAAGAGAAGAAAGAAAGAAAGAAAGAAAGAAAGAAAGAAAGAAAGAAAGAAAGAAAGAAAGAAAAAGGGATGTTTTTGGAAAGCATTATGTTAAGTGAAATAAGCAAGACATAGAAAGACAAATATTGCATGGTACAGTTTATATGTAGAATCTTAAAAAAAAAATAGTCACACTCATAGAAACAATGAGTAGAGTAGAAAAGTAGTGTGGTTGATAAAAACAGGAAGAATTTAGTAAAAAGGTATAAAATTTCAGGTATGAGATGAATAAGCTCTGAGGAGTCAATGTATAACGTGGTAATAATAGTAGATAATACTGTATTGTATCATTGAAATTTGCTAAAAGAACTTAAATGTTCTCACACACAAAAAAAGGTAAATGTGTGAGATAATTAATGGATGTTAGTTAAGCTAATGGGGGAATTCTTTCACAATATTCACATATATGAAATCATCAAGTTGTACACTTTAAATATGTTTCAATTTTATTTATCAGTTATCTATATACTAGAGGCCCAATGCATGAAATCTGTACAAGAGTAGGCCTTCCTTCACCTGGCTGCCAGAACTGGCTTCCCTTTGGCACCAAGGACCCAGGCTTCCCTCACAGCCTCAGTTTCATCTGGTCTAATTAGCATATTATGCTTTTATTATTATAGATATAAAAAGCCTAAGTGGTCGTTACTACCAACCAGAATAACCAGTCGACTAGTCGTTATGATGCACACTAACCACAAGGGGGCAGACACTCAATGCAGGAGCTGCCCCCTGGTGGTCAGTGCACTCTCACAAACAACCTCCTGCAGCCCCTCCCCCCGGCTATCCGGCCCCTCAATAGGCTTCGATTGCCAGCCAGGCCAAGGGACCCCGCATGTGCACAAATTTGTGCACTGAGCCTCTACTGTCTCAATAAAGTTGGAAAAAAGAAAACAACACAAACTCCTTGGCAGAATTGTAAATTGTCCCATCCTCAGTTTTCACTGCCTCTCTATCCCTTTCATTACTTGTCAGTAACTGGTAATTACAATTATCTATCTATATATATAAAAGCCTAAGCGACCATCGCAACCGAACGGATGACCGAACAGGCTGCGTGGGGTGACCAGGCCAGGAGGGGGGTTAGTGAGGGATGACCAAACGACCGAGCAGCAGGCTGCATGGGGTGACCAGGCCGGCAGCGGGGGTTAGTGAGGGACAACCAAATGACTGAACAGCAGACTCTGTGGGGTGACCAGGCCACCAGGGGTGTTAGTGAGGGACGACCAAATGACTGAAAAGCGGAGGCGTGGGGCGACCAGGCTGGCAGGGGTGTTAGTGAGGGACTACCAAATGACTGAACAACAGGCTGTGTGGGGCGAGCAGGCTAGCAGGCAGATCAGTGAGGGACGACCATATGAATGAACAGCAGGCTGCGTGGGGCAACCAGGCCAGCAGGGGGTTCAGTAATGGACGACCATATGACTGAACAGCAGGCAGTGTGGGTCGACCAGGCTGGTAGGGGTGTTAGTGAGGGACTACCAAATGACTGAACAACCAGGCTGTTGTGGGTGACCAGGCCAGCAGGGTGGTTAGCG
>NW_006290306.1:7349930-7357737 GCF_000327345.1 Myotis davidii
CACCAGATGCAGGACTCACAGCTGGCAATGGTGCGTGCAGTGCAAGCCTCTCCTGATTAGGAGAGACTGGGCGCAAGCCTGGGGCAGGCACAGTGGGGCCCGGATGAGTGCAAGCAGCAGGCAGGAGCAGAAGGTGGTGTTGGACTGCAGGTTTTGGCCGATCCCTGCAGGCTACCCAGAAGGACCCCACGTGCAGGAATTTTTGTGCACTGGGCCTCTAGTTATAAATATAAAAGTGATTCTTTCCCCTCCTCTAAGCCTGGTAGATCCACAAAGGGACCACATAATATCAGTTAGAATACACCAGAATTTTCAGCATTAGACAACCTTTGAACTGTAAGGATGAACAGAGAAAAATAACCAAAAGCATAAAAAGAGACTTCAATAGAAATGAGCCAATCCAAGAAGTCAACTAAGTATTTCTCAACTTCAGCAGACTTACTGCAATAAAAGAAGGAGTTGGGAGAAAATTTAAGGAGATTATTATATTTATGAATTGATATTAGTCAAGCACCAACAGCAGCTAGCTGAGATCTGGAAAGCATAACTAACTCCAGATTTAAAATTGCAATGTAGACAGTGAAACCTTCATTAGAATCACCTGAAACCTCAGTCCATTAAAGCAGGAGATGTGCTTCAGAGATTATTCAATAACCAAGAATTAAGGAAACAGATATGAAAATGATGACAGGAAAGATAGGAGACATGGAAAAGGTTTCTAGGGATCATGATGTGCATGTAACATTGTTTCATAGTAGAAAGATGAGAGGTCATACTCAAAATAACATAAGAAAACTTTTTCTAAACTAAAGACAGGTTTGAGGTTGTGGGTCATAGAGGACCCTGATTGACAGTCAAAAAAAAAAAAAAAAGAAAAAGCTATATATTCTTATGATATGCTTTTATTTCAAAAATGAACAGAACATTCTGCACACAAAAAACAGACAGACTAATAAAAAATTTTCTACAAAGGATAAAAGTATTCATTTTATATTAAAATTCTTTTTATAACACAATGTGATAAAAGGCAATAAAACACTGTCCACAGAGTTCTGAAGAAAAATGGCTGGGAAACAAGAAATACGAAATTTATAGTGAGATGAGAGAAGAGAAACAGAAAGATATTATTAAACATGGTAAGTCTCAGAAGGTACTTTAACCAAATGCATTTTGGGAGGGAAAATTATAATCTTAAATAATAAAAGAAAACACAAATATAAAACCTTTGTCATTGTGTTTAATAATTTGTTAGGGCTGCCATAAACTTTCTAATTTAAACAACAGAATTTATTTTCACACAATTCTGGAGTCTAGGAGTCTAAGACTGAAATGTTGGAAGAGTTGGTTTCCTCTGAGACCTCTCTCTTCTTAGCTTATAGATGGCTGTCTTAGCTCTGTACCCTTTCATGGTCTTCCCTGTGTGTGTGTGTGTGTATGTGTGTGTGTATGTTTGTGTGTGTGTGTATGTTTGTGTGTGTGTGTTTGTGTGTGTGTGTGTGTGTTCTACTCTCCTCTTCTTTTTCAGGGGTGGGGAACGTCAAGCCTGTGAGCCAGTTGGTCTGGCCCTGCCAAGGCATTTAGGGCTGAGTTAATTAAATGTTTGACCAAATATAGCAGGCTAATTTTTTAAGTTGATAATTTTGTATGGCCCACAAATGACATTACAAATATCCAAATGGCCCATGGCAGAAAAAAAAAGTTCCCCACCCCTGTTTTAAATACATCAGTCATATTGGATTAGAGCCCACCCTAATGACCTCATTTTAACTTAATGATCTCAGTGAAGACCTTATCTCCAAATACAGTCACATTCTGAATTACTGGGAAAGGGGAGTTAGGATTTCAACATGAGAATTTGGGACACAATTCAACCAATAACAGGCATAAACAACTATACACAGGAGAAAAGTTTAAGATTGCCATTTCATAATGAACAATTTTTTAAAGAAGAACTAAATTTTAATATTTGACTCATAAACTAGAAAACTCCAGGAGGTTAATAATAATGTAAGCATGTATCGGATTATATAAACTATTTTAAAATGGAAAACAGAGGACTTTATTGATGCTTTCTGTTTTTAGACCTCCAAGTCACAGATCTTTTATTTTTAAATATATTTTTATTGATTTCAGAGAGGAATGAAAAGAGAGAGAGAGAGAAAGAGAGAGAGAGAGAGAGAAAGAGAGAGAGAGAGAGAGAGAGAGACATCAATGATGTGAGAGAATCATTGATTGGCTGCCTCCTGCATGTTCCTCACTAGGGATTGAGCCTGCAACCCAGACATGTTCCCTTGACCAAAATGGAACCCAGGACCATTTAGACTGACACTCTATCCACTGACCAAAACCAGCTAGGGTACACAGATAATTCTTAAAAAATAGAAACCATTCCAAATTACAGAATTCATAGGAAAGCTGCAAACTCCATTCAATGATATGAGCATAAATATGTTCTCAAACACTGACAAGAACGCACTAGGGGACCAGACTGTACTCCCCTGCTCCTCCCCGTCACAGGCAATGTGATTTGAGAGGCACAAGCCCCAGGCCTGGCCACTCAGAGTATGGGGTATTTATGGCCACAGTGATGGGTTAGAAAAGGTTAGATGATCCATTCAAGGCCAATCAAGCTTCCTAGGGGGGACTTTTACTGAAATTATAGTTAAAAAAGGCACTCTGTCCTGACATCCAAGAGGCTAAGGCAGATTAAAGCTTGGAATTAGCTCTCCAAAGCAAAGACATAATTTGTGGAGTCCAGTGCAAAATGAAAATTATGAGGAATTTCAAGATAATGACTGTTATGGGTTGATGTCCTTATGAAAAGGGGAAATTTAGACATGGGGACAGAGAACACCATGTGAACAGAAAGACATCATGGTGATGTGTCTACAGATTTTCTAGCTCTGTACGATTCCACCACATGCACAATAACATGCCTGCAACTGGGCTACTTGCATCTGCCTCACCTCTGGAGTATCCCATCAGTTAAGGATAATGTGGAATATTCCCGAGGACCCCAACATGATCTCTTTCCATCTGATCAAGAATGGAGAGAGACATCAGAGGTCAAGGAATAGTCACACACTTTGAATAGTCAGGAACTATAAAATCTGGAACAATATTTCCTTCACACAGACCATAAAAATACGTTATAGATTTAATTTAGTGTTCTGGAGCTCAGCAAACTATTTCTCTTAGAGTAAAACTTTTTCCAATCATGGCTACTCAGGCATTTTCATATATACAAACCAACAGGACCTGGAATGGAGCCACAACAATACAAGTGGAGCCACAAGAGCAAACCAGGCACATTTAAAAATAACAATATGAATAAGGCTGATAATGGTAATCTCTCTGGTGATATAAAAGGTCACTGTGATCACCAGAACCCAATGCCAACTATCTTGTCTGGCATGAGGCTTCCTTGGCCCTTTGGCATTTGTAATTCCAGAGCCAAGCTGCAGCCAGGCAGCAACCCCAGATTTCACTTGCCTACCCTCCAATGATTGCCAATGGCTTAAGTTGCAAATTTGTTTATATTTAGAAGAACAGGTGTGTGCCTCCGTTCTAAATCAAGTTAGTGCCCTGCTGGTATCATCTTGATACATTTTATAGAGCTGGAATGAATTAATATGGAAAAAGGGCAATGCCCCTACCTGGACTTGCTCACAGGGTTGCACCTAGGATATGAGATTGTATGTCATGACTTTTGTTCCCTATCCCCTCTTTGCATAAACCTGCAAGTTTTTGAATCAGTTGGTGGGTTCCTCTGAGAAAAGGTGTCAGAAGGTCTGGATTCCTAAGCAGTCTCCTTAGAAGAGCAAGTTAACTCTTATCTGTGTGAGTGGAGGAAGGTTTATAATCACTGATCTGCAGTGGGCCCCCACTTTAATACATCAATTCATTATGAAATAAACACCACATGTAGGTGAATGTGCTTCATAAATGCTAACATGCTCCACAAATGCAAAATACCATAATGTGTGTAAAAGATCTGTATGAAGCTGTAGGTATGTTCTACAAATGCAAACTAGTACAATGAATGGAAGTGTGCTGTGAGCAAGGTTATAAATGTCAGATACATAACAAAATCCCAGACCAGGTATTTTTGCAGCCACCTCCTTCAATTGCCACTCCTATTAGGAATTCTGATGAAAACATGATGTTTGAGAAAGTAGAGACACTTGGTTATACAGTAAAGTTATCCTGCTAATGACTTTAGCTCTGATACTCGCCCACTTTCATCCTCATTCAGTTCAGCATGCTGTGGGAAACTGAGTCTACGTATCATTTTGTGGAATCTCTAAATGACGTAGGTGTCAAGTAGGAGGTTTTTCAGTAAGAAAGGAAAAGGGCCCAGCCACGACAGCTCCATGATTGAGCTTCAATGCCGGGAGCCGGTCCATCCTTGCTGTTTCAAGGGACCTGGCATATATGGCATACTGTTCTTAATATGTTTGACAGATGTAACAAGACAATAAACGGCAGAACTTCTCTGGAGATCCAGACCAGAACTTGGCTGGAGATCCTGGCTAGGCTGCTGATCAGCTGAATGCTGTCTCTGTGTCATTCATTCTTCGCCGACTCCGTCTACACCTTTGGGAACCCCTGGACCTGCTGGGTTTGGACCCCGGCACTTCAACCTATGAACCAGGAGGTCAGGGTTCGATTCCCAGTCAGGACACATGCTTGGGTTGCAGGCTCAATCCAATTATTCTTTCTCATCATTGCTATTTCTAGCTCTCTCTCCCTCTCCCTACCTCTTTGAAATCAATAAAAATATATTTACTTTAAAAAAAGAAAAGAGAATTGTGCTTCAATTTCACTTCTGTCTACACTATAATAGGAAAGGAATATTATGGCTCTTCCAACCTATGTAAACAATGACAAAATATCTTATAAAAAAACAATCCTTACCTTACATAAAGTAGCCTTATAAGTACTTCTTAATAAAGTGTTTCCTGTCTGCCAAGTGAATCTTTCTCCCCATGTTATTGATACAAAATCTTACGAAGTAAGTCAAGAAAATCACATAGATATATGCTTTCCCAAGCACTGGGCACAGCATAAGTACTTAGAATGCTCTTGAACTTTCTTTTGTCATTTCATCCTGAATCATGTTTAAGATCACCTTAGTTACTCTGAAATATAGGCAAGATGAAAGAAAAGTGTCACTCCAAATATGTTGACCTAAAAGACACAAGAATCCAACTATTATAATAACCCAGAGGAAGAGCCATGGGAAGGCTTCTAATCCTCCTCCTCTCAGGACAGGAATTTCTCCTGCCATGTGCCTGGTCATGGGTGTTGTTGAAGCTCCACTTTGGCAGTCAAGCTCAATGGTTGCAACTGTCTGGTGCACATGGTCCAAGACCCTTGTGCATTGTCCAACTTCCTGATTCTCTGTTTGAGTAAAGTTCAAGCTTTACTAGCTATTAAATTCTATAGAGGCTATAGCTATTAGATTCTGTAGAAATCCAAACTCTCTCTCTCTCTCTCTCTCTCTCTCTCTCTCTCTCTCTCTCATTTTCTTCATTTTCTCTGTGTGTTTCTTTCATTTCAAGGCAAGGAAGTCACTGATGCTTTACCATGGTGGAAGAAAAAAAAAGCAAGGAAGCTTTTTTGTTACAGCCTCACAAATAAAAACATCCAATCAGGGCCATGATTTGCATAAAATAAATTTGTTAGTGCCCAGCTGGCATGGGTCAGTAGTTGAACATCGACCTATGAACCAGGAATTTATAGTTTGAACCCAAGGCTCATGCCTAGGGTTGTGGGCTTGATCCCCAGTAGAGGGCATGCAGGAGGCAGCCAGTCAATTATTCTCTCTCATCATTAATGTTTCTCTCTCTCTCTCCCTCTCCCTTCCTCTCTGAAATCAATAAAAATATATTTTTAAAAATAATAATTTGTTAGTTTTGAAGGATTTGTTTTAAACAAAGTAAAATACTTTTTTTTTACTTGTTTTTTTTCTCTTTAAAGTAGAGATATACAAATTTTAGGTTATTTTTTTAAAATAATGAAACATGCATTTAAGACATTATAAACTAAAGAGGAACTAATGAGATTGATGGGAATCGGAGCAAGATGGTAGGGAAATATAAGATAGGCAGATTAGAAATCAATAAATGGAGAGAGTAGATCAGATAATGGAGAGAGAGAGGAAAACAGATAGAAAGAGACAGAATGACACTTCAAGAGAGAAGGAGGAAGAAAGTGAGAGAGAAGATGTGAGGAAGGATGGAAAGAAGAAGGGAGAAAGGATGGAAAGTAGAAGGAAGGATGGAAGGAAGGAAGGAAGGAAGGAAGGAAGGAAGGAAGGAAGGAAGGAAGGGAGGAAAGGATTTGATATGAGTGCACTAAACAGAGTTAAATTACTCATTAGTGTCCAGGCTATCTATGCCCTGTGACTCTATCAGCCATAATAATAATTGTTAATAATAACATTGAGTGAATGTTTACTATGTCCCAGATACTATTCTAAGTACGTTAGCTATGATCCTCATCATAATCCCATGAGTTCATTTCTATTATTATAATCATAGTCATCACCCTCAGACAGGAGAGATCTGCATTCCACACTCATTGTTGATGATGGCAGGGTCAGGATACTGACTTGGGTAGGCTCCACACCACTGGACCACCTGCTCTGGTCTCCTGAGGCTGCCTCTCCTATACTCCATGCTGACCATTAACCAGTTTCACCATATGCTGAGATTTCTACTGGCCTTACAGAAATTAAAAGCAATCCTTTCTGCATCTAGAAACATTGCAGCTAGTACTGTTAACAAATTGCAAGAGCCCACTTTGGACATAAAAGTTATTTCCTTCCATGATGTTTCAACACGTACTTTATAAGTTTACAGATGTTTGGCAATTTTCTAGCTGTGTTTTAAGCTCCATTGACAGTTCCAAAATTTTTAATTGCCTTATTGTTTTGCTGAGAGTGATTAGAGCTGCATTATTCCTTGTTAACCAGGGGCTTTAATTAAAAGTAGCATTTATTTCTGCTTATGATCAAATTCTTATTTTATAATCTAGTTAAGACTAAGTAAGAAATAATAAGAGAAGAAAATTCTGTAAAAGCTAGGACTACATATTAGATGTGTATAATACAATATTGTGCACATCAATAAAATTTAATGAATAAATGAAATTGATTAGTCATTGCTTGATAACAACTTTTAAATTGCTTTCAGCATGCCTCTAGTAGCCCTCTCTAAAAGTACTCACCAATGGAAGAATGGTTTCTAAGTGACATCATTAAGATTTTTTATTTTTATTTATTTATTTTAATTCCTCACCCGAGGATATTTTGCCATTGATTTTTAGAGAGAGTGGAAGAGAGAGGGAAAGACAGAAACATCGGTGTGAGAGAAACACATCGACTGGCTGCCTCCTGCATGAGCCCTGACCAGGGCCTTGCCAGGGAGGAGCCTGGTATGTGACCTTGACCAGAATCAAACCCAGGATCCTTTGTTCCACAGGCTGGTGCTCTATCCACTGAGCCAAACTGCCAGGGCATTAAGATTTTTTAAAATGTTATTCATTTTCTAGGAGTCTGCTGGAATTAAGCTCAGGATTCACTCAGGAAAACTGAAATTATTTTAGGTACTTTAAACAGAGGTGTGTTAATACAAGGAATTAAATTATTTAAAGAGATGTTGAGCAAATATGGGATGAAGAGGCAAAAGGGAAACAGGGTTGATACCCATAGAGCAGAAGCATGCCATGGTCCCTGAGCTGGATTCCATAGCCTCCATCAGCCACTGAGATGTTGGAGGAGCTGTCAGGCTCCAGAGAACAA
>NW_006290306.1:7357804-7365492 GCF_000327345.1 Myotis davidii
AATCTGTATGGACAGTGCCTAAACAAGGATGTTGCTATAGCACAAGTGTACACCACTCTCGTCAATCGACCTGAAACCTCTTGATTTGTCTGCGTAAGCAGTTTACACAAAACAACTTTTACCCCAAAATAAATGCAACAGAGGAACTTGGATACAGCTATTCAATAATTATCTAAGTACTGAAAAATAAAAATAGAAAGCACTGTTTATTGTTCAAAGGAGTTTTTATTTTATTTTTTAATATTTTATTGATTTTTTACAGAGCGGAAGGGAGAGGGATAGAGAGTTAGAAACATCGATGAGAGAGAAACATTGATCAGCTGCCTCTTGCACATCCCAAACTGGAGATGTGCCTGCAACCAAAGTACATGCCCTTAACCGGAATCGAACCTGGGACCTTTCAGTCCGCAGGCCAATGCTCTATCCACTGAGCCAAACTGGTTAGGGCCAAAGGAGTTTTTAAACATCTCTTTGTTCTATTATCTCTTCTATGTTTGACTTTTAGAAATTATTTTTAATAATTTTTACTGATTTCATAGAAGAAGGGAGAGGGAGAGAGAGAGACAAAAACATCAATGATGAGAATCATCAATCAGCTGCCTCCTGCATGCTTCTTACTGGGAATTGAGCCCACAGCTCGGGCATGTGCCCTGACAGGAAATCAAACCATGACCTCCTCCTGGTTCATGGGTGAACACTCAACCACTGAGCAGCAATGGCCAAACTATGTTTGATTTTTAACACTGTCTTTAACATTTTTATTTCGCTTTAATTCTAACAACCACTTTTCAAATGTAGTGATTTGCAATGTTTCCCTTGAATTATGAAGGTAATGATATGTACTTGCCCCTTAAATGGATTGTGAGATTAATTAGTGAAGGAGGGGTGTTAAGTTGTTAGAAAAGAGTTCATTAAAGAACAATGCCAATTGTAAAGTGCCATCCAGACTCTAAGAATCTCATATTAAGTCACTTATGGACCACAGAGATAATGTTCACAAGTTTTATTATAGCTCTTACAGATAGAATTATTTCAAGGAGATTGCCTTATTCTGATCCCTGCAGTCCATTTTAAGGTTGATGGCATTTAATTTTATGTATGCATTCAGAAAGAGATGAGATGGCTTGATGATGGCATACATTCCAGGATTTTTCTTTTATTAGATTGAAAAAGCAGGTACTTTGACTTGCATTATTTGTTTGGCCCGAGTTTTGTGTTAAATATAACAGTGACATTTCGAAAATTAACAAATGTGATCTGAAAGTTGAGCTGCATCACATTCATTTTGATCAAATGCCCAATGTCACCAACAGCCAAGGTAATTCCACTGAGGCTCAAGACGATGGTGTTACATTGGGAATGGAAGAGCCAAGCGAATCCTGCCCATCAGCACAGCAGGGAATCTGCTGGGCTCATGGATTTAAAACCCTCAAAATAACTTATCACTTTAGATTCTCCTGAGTGCTCTGAGCCTCCTGACATACAGATTCCTCCTGAGATTCCTCCTCCGTCGATCCAGAAGAGGATCTCCCCGCTCTCCTCTTTGGCACTCTCAACCTGTATATTCAAATATGTTCAAGTTCATGGTCTGGCAAGGGTTCCATTAGCTCATAGAAGCCATTTAAGAGCAATAATCACCGTTGAAAGGTTAAGTTCAAGAACCACAATTCCATGTGAGATAAGCATTGGCTAGCAATCAGGGATTGGGCAACATTAGTAAGATTCAATGTACATCAAACCAACCTCAACAACATACAATGGCCATGACTTTCAGTCCTCAAATGTCCCTTGGAAACAGCATAAATCATGGTTAAAAATATGAAATCTAAAGCCTGAGTTTACAGTCTGGCTTTATCATTCAGTAAGTGCAAGACTTGGGGGGCAAATCACTTTACCTATAAAATTAAAATGATAATGGTGCCTACTTCATAGGGTTATTGCAAGGATTACATGAGCACAAATTTTTAAAGAGTATAGAATTGTACCTGGCATATACTAAGCACTATGTGTTTGGTAAAGAAATCAATTCCTTTCTTGAACCAGGACCATCACTCCCAGCTCTGTACTCACAACACACGCAATCCCCAATGCTGAAGCCATAAATCCTTCTGAGAGAGAAAATCACAGATTCCCAGAACCTTATTTTCAGAATCACTCATGTTGCTTCCCCAACATGGCTTAATTAATTCTTCCAGAACAGCCAAGAGAGAATTCACACAAATAAACTTTTACAGAAGAGGATGCTGCTGTAATGGAAGATGAAATGCTTTCCTTGAGACAACCCAAGAACTCAACCTCTGCCTCATGCTGATGGCTCTTCTAGATTCACTTGTCATTATGCACAAAGCAATACTAAATTGATAGGAATTTTTTAAAAAGAGCCTATTGAAGAAATAAGACAACATGTAGAGAAATGAACCCATTGTATAAAGTTTAAGCAACTTACTTTAGAAATGATCTTTTCTCCTGACTGCTTCCGAAAACTCACAAAGTACTGCTGAATGGACTTAATTTTCCATTCAGATTTCCTAAATGAACAGAGAACTAAAATATGCAGCTGGGTTTGAAAAAAATCCACCAGTTACGCATGCAAGTTCCATTTAAATTCATACCGATATGATTTGACTATGCCAGGCCAGGAAAGAAAAAAATGTGATTAAGATGAGTCTAGGCCAGAATGGGCAGCTGTGAGGTCCCTTATTGTGGAGGATGGCCCACCTGGTCTAGGTGCATAAAGGGAATAAATGAATATGAGAAGAGGCGCGGGGTGGGGGCGAGGAATGATGGACACTTTCAACTCCCACTACCCTTCCCCCACCTATGTAGCTCCTTCTGAGTTTTTAAAACAATCATATTTCTCTACAGAAGTTTCTTCATGCCAACATGTGTTTGTGCAATAATCCGTGGACTCAGTTCAACAAAGTGTCTTACAGGAGGAAGGGAAGGAGGAAGGGAGATTTTCAGTTATTATTTAATGAAGAAATGTGTATGCAGAAAAAAATCAAACTCACTATATAATTCTCTCACTCCACTGCATTTAAGTGCCATGGGCTGTATCATTAGCCACACCTCAGAGACATCCTCTAGGCATATGAATTCACATATGTTTTAAAAAGTCAAATTATTATCTAAACATATACCTTTATAGTCTAGTTTTGTACTTTGTTATATTATGAGCATTTTCCTATATCCATAAATATTATTCATACATTTTGATTATTTGACTCTACCATAATTTTTAATGAAGTGCATAATTTATCTATTCAATTATATACTAATGGATGCTGTTTCTACTGTTTTCCTAAAATAAATAATAGATGCATTTGTGAATCTATGCATTTCTATGATTATTTCCTCATGAAAATTTCCTAGAAGTGAAAATCCTGGATCAAAGTTTATGAGTATTTGAAAGCACTTCATATATAAGTATTGTCTTTTCTCTAGTTCTTGTTATATTTGAATATTAACATCTTTTCTCCAATATAAAAATATCTTGAGTTAACTGTCAACCTGTTTTCTGTTGAATTCATTAATTTTACCTTTGTCTGCATTATACCATTTCCTATTGCTTTCCTTATTATTTTAAGTGGTTTATTTCTATTCTTTCTATAGAAACAGTGATAAGCACTTTAAATGTAATTACTCATTTAGCCCAGCAAATGCTATAGATTACCTCCATTTTACAAGTGAGGAAATGGACGCAAATAAGTTAAATAATTTCCAAAGTTCACAGAACTAATAGATGGTGCAATCTGGGCTTGACTTTTCCATCGTGTGCAGGATTGAAGGACAATGGCTTCCTTACTTGAGAGCACATAATCTGTGTGCACATCCCGGAACATGGGGAGGCCCTGCTTCTCTTCACGTGGAGGGCAACTTGCGTGTTCTTCATACGACAACATTTTCTCCTCTCTTTGCTTTAAAGTGTCCAAATGGTAAGCAAGTGTTCATAGGAAATTTAATACCAGTTATAACATTATTGATGAGAAAACGTATCAAGGTGTTTTCTGTTGCATCTTGCATTCATAGGAACGATTCATATGCATGTTACAGGAATGTCTGGAAAGACTGCATTTATTTGTGTCACCACCTCCCCTACCCCACCCCCATCCATAATGCCTTTGTTGTATTTTTTCACCTGGCTAACTCTGATTGCCTTTCCCTAGATCAGTGATGGTGAACCTTTTGAGCTCGGCATGTCAGCATTTTGAAAAACCATAACTTAACTCTGGTGCCGTGTCACATATAGAAGTTTTCTGATATTTGCAACCATAGTAAAACAAAGACATATTTTTTATATTTATTTTATATATTTAAATGCCATTTAACAAAGAAAAATCAACCAAAAAAAATGAGTTCGCGTGTCACCTCTGACACACGTGTCATAGGTTCACCATCACTGCCCTAGATCATTCTCCTCCAGAGAGCCTCATTCTATGAAGTCACTTCTGAACTTTCTGCTTGTTCTCCTAGCATGCTGCACGCTGTTCCTGGAAGCTCTACCAGAAGACCTTTTGCAACAGTAAGTTTATAAACTATAAATAAGTGACTGTTGGGGAGCCTTTTGTTTAGAATTGCAGTATTTCTTCATGAGAGATTTAGCAACTTGCCAATAGAAATATAGACTTTTCTTTTAGCAAAAAAGCAGCTGTTGTCATTTAGGCTTAAAATCAAAGTCCTCTAGCAATTCAGACAAGGGAGTGACCATAACAAAGACCATGAATAGGGCACAGCAGTGACAGACACCCACTTCCGTGGATGTAACAAGAACAGCAACCCCCCATTCGTGGGAATGGATTTGCAAAGCCACCTGTCTGTTGAGACAATATATTGGGGCCCATAAAGGCGATGTTCTACATTATCCTCAAATAGCTCCACTCCACTTAGTCACCAATCACTCTAACAGTCACTCGGCAGCCGTCAGAGGTGGGCAGCGAGAAATGACATTCATGCCAACAGCTCAGCTCCAGGATAAACAAGGAAGCCCTGAGAAGCCCTCTCTTAGCTTTTTCTTTCCTAGTTCAGCCATGGCTCAGATCCTTGGCTTAGTTTGGCAAATCTCATTTCTCAAAACAGAGTCCGGGAACTGCAGCAAAAATAATGGATGGCGCTGCTTCCTCACAAAAGCCCTCCGTGTGCTCCAGGCTGCTTCAGGCCAGTGCTGTCTGCACACAGGGCAGCCACACGTGCCTTTATGTACTGACTTCTTTACAGCAGCAGTAAAATAAACCCTCCCATACCTCTGCACCCCCCAGGAAACAATTGAAAGGGTCTCGCCAACTTGGCAAGCCAATCTCACAACACTGCTGTGTGTGCTGACAGATATCACCTCTCTCTGCACAATTCCCACTTTTCAGAGCAACAGTGAGAAACATTGGCAACTTTTGAGATGGTGAGAGCAACTGTCAAAGCAGACACAGAAGGACTAAGAAGGCAGTTCAAGGGGCCATGGCAGAGGACACCAGAGATCTGACAGTCAATCAGAGCTGGGGGGAAGGGATGGGAAATAGTAACACCAGATACAGGGTATGCCCTCTGGTCAGAAGGCGCAAGGCAGTGCTCTGTGCGCACTGCAACAAAGCTCACATTCGCAGACACCAGTCAGGGCACACCGTGCTGTTTATAGGGGGGATTGTCTCCCCCTCCTTCCAACTTAGTCAGAATTCTTTTGGGTGCAAGTAACAGAAACTATGATTTGAACTTGCTCAAACCAAAAAATAAATAAATAAATAAATAAAATAAAATAAAATAAAATGAGGAGGAAGAGTAGAGGAGAAGGAAGAAGGGAGAGAGGGAACGAGGGCGGGAAGGGAGGCTCATTGAACTGAAAAGTCCAGAATTTGGGTCAGATTTGAGACACAAATGAGATCATTATGGTTTAGTCTTGCTCTTCCCCTTCCTTGATTCTGATTTCCTCTGTGGGCTCCACTCTCAGCCAGGCTCTTTTCTTTATATGGAAATAAGACTTTCAAGAGTTATAGCCTATATTCTTAGCAACCTTCAGAGAAAAAACACACAGTATTTTTTCTCTAATATGCCCAAGGGGAAACATAGGCTTAAAACTCCTTGGTTTGGATTGGCCTGGCTACGGAGTCCTATGCATACCTGGAGCTCCACTACACCAAACGGATGTCGAGAGGGTCTCCAAGGAAAAGAGACACTGAGCTATTTATTCCTTAGTGTACTGAAATTAATTAGTCGGAGGCAGGGCAAAGCTCTCAGTCATTTTCTATTCATATAATCATACACTCATTAATTCAATGGTGATTTATTTATTGAGCACCTACTCTATGCCAAGCATTGGGAAAGACATCATGCTGGGCAAAAATAGACACATGTCCTAACTCAAGAGGCTTGACAGAGGGAATCCAAAGTTTTTTATTTATTTTTTTAATCATATACCTTGTGTTAGTTTCTTAACTCTGTCATAATAAAGTAACATAAACTAGATGGCTTAAAACAACAGAAACTCATTCTTTCACAGTTCTGGAGACCAGAAGTCTGAAATCATGATGCTGGCAGGGCCAAGTTCCCTCTGAAGGTTCTAAGAGAGGATCCTTCCTGCCTCTTGGAACTTTTGGCATTCCTTGGCTTATAGGCACTTCCCTTGATCCCTGCCTCCATCTTTACTTGGTCTTGTCTGTGTGTCTCTGTGTCCTCGTCTCTTCTTATAAGGACTGCAGATATTGTATTTAGAGCCCACCCTAAATCCAGGATGACTTCACACCAAGAATTCACTTAGCTAATTACATCTGCAAAGACCCTACTTGCAAAACAGGTTGCATTCTGAGGTTTCCAGTGGACTTAAATATGTGGGATAGACTCTTTAACCCACCACATAACCCAATATATAATCAGAAATTAAATGAGACCAGTGACAGGAAAGAATAACACTGTATGGGTGGATAAGAAAGGAGTCCAAGCTAGACTGTGGATACAGTAGTTTTCTCATCTTATGTAACAAACTACCACACACTGAGCAGATTAAAACAATATCCATGTAATATCTCAAACTTCTGTAGGTCAGAACTCTGGATGATACGGTGTGGATAGATTCTCTACCCAGCATTTCAGAAGCTGAAATTCAGGTTTTAGCCAGATGGAGTTCTAGACTGGGGATTCTGGGGGGAAGTCACTTCTAAGCTCCATTCAGATGGCTGGAAGAAATCAGTTTCTTGTAATTGTAGGACTGGGGCCCCTACAATCTTTGTTGGCTGACTGCTGAGTGTTGGGCTCAACTCTTAGAGACTAACCACATCCTTATGACAGCATCTCCTCCTCCTTCAAAGCCAGCAAAAGAAAATCTTTGGGTTGATTCTTTCATAATTTAAGTCTTTTTCTTGCAGAAAAGTCCAGGCTCCTTTTAAGTTTTATTGCATTGGGTTAGGCTCAGCAAGGTTAGGTTCTACATCTGAAGATTCACAATCTATTTGGGTCCTTCATTACATTTGCAAAATCCCATCACAGCAGTACCTACATTAGTGTTTCATCGAATATATATATATATATTTTCAATGAAACACTAATTCATATATATATAAATACATATACACTAGAGGCCCGGGGCATGAAAATTCATGCATTGGAGGGGGTTCCTTCAGCCCGGCCTGCCCCCTCTCACAGTCCAGGAGCCCTCAGGGGTGTAAGGTGATCCATTGATCAAGGGAAAGTGACGCCCCCATCACACC
>NW_006290306.1:7365573-7369977 GCF_000327345.1 Myotis davidii
CAGAGGGGGTGTCCCCTCATCCTGGCCTGCACCCTCACACGGTCCAGGAGCCCTCAGAGGCAGGAGGCGACCTGGCAATCAGGGGAAGGTGACGCCACATCACACCTCTGCTGTTGCCACTGCCGGCAGCACAAGCCTTGGCCGGCCCTGGTTACCTGTGCCTCGGGCAGCTAGGGGCCTGAAGGGACTGGGTGCCGCCATCTTGTGGGGCAGTCAATTAGCATATTCTTTCTTATTGGCCACCATCTTTGCGATGGTGTGAAGGTCAATTAGCATATTCACTCTTTATTAGATAGGAGATTATATATATTGGGGCAAAAGTTCTAGGGGTCATCTTAGAATTCGACTACCACAGTGGGTCAGGGAAAGCTTGCCTAAGAATGTCATAATGGAGCTTGGACCTAACAGATGGCCTTAGCCAGATGAGGAGGGAGAAGGAGCATGGTAGGCAGAATAAGAGTGAAAAGGAAAGCTGTTCTCAAGAAATGGAGGAGAAACCCACATGGCAAGAGGACAGAAAATGAACTGAGACTGGAGAGAGGTATAGTGGATAGCCTGGGCCACATCCTCCAGGGCCACATAGGCCCTGAGAGGTCTTGAGTCCTCCAATCTGTGGGAAGCAACTTACCCCCAGGCTAAGGGAGACTCTCTCTCAGCCATCTGTAGAATCTGAGACTCTGGAAAAGGCCAAACCTACAGAGGTAACAGCCAAAATATTTACTAAGTGATTAGACAGGGAGACCGGCCTTAGTGCAGGGCCACACTCCCTCTGTAGGTTGTGGCTACATTGCTGTTAACCCACTAGTTTCTAGTTTGTAGGAAGTCCAAGAGGTTCTAGGAAGGAACAGTGGAGGACCCTTGGTAAGGTGATCGTATCATTTATCACCCAAACTGGAACAGTTTAGACTGAGTTAGAGGACACTGTATTAATCACACTAGGATAACCGATGTAAATCAGGAATGTCCCAGCAAAGCAGGAATTAGAGTCACCTTAGACTATAGTCACAACCAAATCCTACAGTATAATAAATTGTGCTAATTTTGAACTCAAGAGGATGAATATTTACCAACTATAAAGTAAAAGAATTTTAAAAAGTGTTAACACAGTAAAGCCTTATCCTTTCCTGTTGACCTCATATCAGCACTGTGCACTCAAAGTTAATAGATTTGAATTCAGTCACTAACCTGACACTAATTGTCACTCTGGGAAATTGTTCTGATACTTCCATTTCCCCTACTTTGAAAGTAAGTTTATTGCTGTTTCTCTTTAATTCATTCCATGTGAATTCCATTTAAATGGATTTATGTATAAGCATGTCTTTCTTTTTCATTGTGTAAATTGCAAAATATTTCCTATGGCTTTCTATTGTGATAGCACCGGGGAGAATTTGATAAGACAAATGAAAATTCCTGAATGAACAATAGTGAGAATTGTGCTGAGAGATACTGTATAAGGCCTGAGGCAGTTTAATCCTAGAGCATAAAGCCCTGGACCATGTCTTCAGTTCCTGTGTACAAAAGCTGTTCTCTGTAGGAAGTCGACCAGCTGTCGCTCAGCTCTGCTCTAGGCAGAGAAGAGATAATCTCCACTGATTCCACGGGGGAGCATTTCTTACCCTTCCCCATCTATCAGCATTTTACCATTCCTTAGAGCCCACCTCAAATCCCACATTCTTGGGCATTCTTGACTCATGATGCCAGCTGGTGACTCGTAACCCCTCAAGTTACAGAATTCATCTTTTGTACACATCACATGATAAGTATTTTATCACATAATGCCCTGTTCAATTGTGCCTGTTTTTCACAATGTCACAGTTTTGTATGACTTCTCACAACCAAATCCTAGAGTATAACCAATTGTGCTAATCAGCTTGAGCCCCTCACTTTGGGGGGCCCTCACGGCTGCTGGGACCAGGTGGCTAACGTTTCACATGACAGGGATGAAGGGTTAAGAGTTGCCAGCTGGTTGGAAAACAGATCTGAGTCTGGTGCCCCTCCAGTCAGTGAATCATAGTGACCCTTCCACATGCACCATCAGTTTATGTTGACTTTCCTTCTTTTTGACTTCAAACCTACCCTTGAAGTTCAGCTCAACTTTTAATTCTTCCTAAAAAGCACAGGGAAACTCATTGTGGTGTCTCCTATGCCTGAAAATCTTTAGGAATACCTCTAAGCATTCCAGCTTCTGAAAAAGTGTTGGCAACACTTTTCTGCCAATGGACAGATAGTAAATAGTTTATACTTACCAGCCCTATGGTCTCTGTAGAAATTCCTCAACTCTGCCTCTGTAGTGGGAAAGCACCCTAGACAGACAGCATGTAAACCAATGAGTGTGGCTTTCTCTAATAAAACTTTATTGACAAAAACAGATGGCAGGCTGGATTTGGCCCATGGGCCATAGTTTGCTGGTTGAATGCCCAATTTAACATGGTACCCTACCAGTATGTAAGCATGTGGAGCACAAACAGCCTGATTCATAAAATGCTTTCATCTTATATTTTCACCCCCCTCCCCTCCCACACACACATTGGGTCCCTAATTTTCAATGACAGTTAACTATAAATTTCACAGGGTGGCTTGTAAGTCCAACCTCATAGGAAAAAAAATGTATACTTTTCTACTCATAATTCATATTTTCCTATTTATGCAAACCTTAATGCCTCTAATGAAGGAAAGAGTAACACAAATAATTTTTATCCCTGGAGCCATTTAAAAATGCAAACATATGTAGAGAAAATTGCCAGTTTTGAGTATTAATTGCCGCACATTAGTGAGGGATGTAACCTCGCTGCTGTTGACCTGCTTCCCCATGTGCTGGCTCAATGATTGCAACAGAATTTGTGTGAATGAAAGCCTTGTTCTGTTGTCTTTTTAATAGTATTTTCCTATGATGCTGGATTTATGGGACAATCTGAATTTCTTTTCTATCAAAGTGGCTAGCATGGTTTCTAGATTTCAGTAAGTTCTTGTTACTAGATTATAATAGAAAAATAAATGCTGGATCAGTGCTGGACCACACCAGAGTCAAAAAAACTTTCATGTTCTTCCTGCCTTAGTGGGAGTCTGGGAATCAGTGTAAGTGAATTGCTGATTTTTCATCAAAGCCTCCAAGGAGTTGGTCTCTTCCTCTATCAGCTGAGTAACCCAAGTCTCAACCTTGGGGAGATTTGTTGATAAGGAAGTACAGAATTCCAGCTTTCCTATAAACCTAATGACTTTTTCTTCTTCACAGGATATTGTGTTGTTTACTCTCTACTGCCCTTGTTGGTCTATATCTGTTGTCCTTTTATTCTTTCCCTCAATATAGTATCTTTTTCAACTCCCTGTTTTTAGATATTTTTTCACCACATTACTCAATTCTTATGAGTTGCCTTATTCTGCACCCAAAAGGAGTACCCCTTCACTTTAAGAAATTCCCACAATCCAAGGCTGTGCTTCCACCTTTTTGTCATAATTATGCATATGTTAAAATTTTCTATAATGATTAACAGTCAATGCTGGCACAGGATTTATGGGGACAAGTATGAGGTTCTGAGCTACATGTTGATGTAACAGCTGAAGAATTACACAGAAAACCCATTATTCACTAATTACTCACTAAACTGGCCCTCAGTGTGGGGGCTGCTTGGTCCCAGGGTCAAAGTTGAGACATCCAAGTCACCCCTACCTTTGACAATCCATGCATAAGTTTTCTGCCAGGGAGCAGGCCAAGGACAGAACCTAAAATCAGCACAGCAGCACTTTCAAAGATGAAACACAAAGGCCAAAGCACTTTGAACTCCCTGTGGAAAGAAGTGTTATGAGGTCAAATGGCTTTTCTTTTGAACCATAGAAATTATGTTTTCTTGAAAGGCATAGAAGAAGTTGTAATATGAAAAGAATTCCATAAATAAAGGTTATTAAAATGCCAGAAAATAGTCAAAATGATGGTCATACAAAACAGAGACCTTGTTTGAATTCTAAAATAAGCCTCCCTCACCTTAATAGGAAAAACATGTTTGTTAAGCCCATGGGCCCAATTCTGCTTTCAGTAAAAATCCAGACTCCCTGCTTAACTCAATAAAGCATGTGTGTGTGGGTGTGCAGTGGGTGTTGTCAGGGTGATGGGTGAAGACAGGGATGGATAAAGGAGTCAGATAATGTTTCAGAACCTGGAATGAAGACCAGTCTGTGTTCAACAAATACCCATCATACCAGTAGGACTACATTCCAATTGTTCAAAGCCAGCACCCATTTTGATTGGTCAGTACTCATGTATTGCAGTCATTACATATCTATATTTATATCTATATACATATCTCTCTCTATATATATATAGATAAGCAACTGGAACACTGGAACAACCAGAACGACCGGTCACTATGATGTGCACTGACCACCAGGAGTCAGACACTCAACGCAGAG
>NW_006290306.1:7370088-7388326 GCF_000327345.1 Myotis davidii
TTCCTGCTGGTCAGTGCGCTCCCATAGCCAACCTCCCATGGCCAGCCAACCTCCTCTGGTCCCTCCCCATGGCTGGCCAACATCCCGTGGTCCCTCCCTCCGGTCCAGCAGGCCCTGTCTGGCAGCCGGCAGCCAGCAGGAAAGCCCCAGCCGGCAGCCAGAAGTGCCCGATCAGCCCTGATCACTGGACAGGCCTAAGAACCCCACCCATGTATGCATTTCGAGAACCGGGCCTCTAGTTTTAAATATCATGCTTGAATAAGAGTCTCCTAAAGTTTCTCAACATCCTAAAGCCTAATTCATCTATTAATTTAAATTTTCTAGAGAGAATCTCAAACAAGGCTCAGAATTTAAAAAGGGTTCATAAATTATTTTATAGGGACTATTTTCTTTATTCTTTTTCTGAATTATTTATCCATTACCTTTCTTCCACATTGTCATTTGTTATAGATCATGAAAATAACATTGAGTATTGGATGGCTAAATGCCAATAACATACAAAAATTTAAATGTATGAGATCAAAGAAAGAAGACAGTTTGGAGTAGAGTCATTTGATATTCAATTTAGTTATAATTATTAGTACTAGTATTATATCAGTTCATGCAAAGAAAATTTACATTTTAAGAACTAAACTATTCTAAGGACAAGAAACACATTGTCATATATTAGAATTGCTGTTTCTAAGATCCAAACTCTAAGTATCTCAGTCAAAAAAGGGTGTTTGGTGATTTAAAACAGTCAGATATTAAAAAGGTAGAGGGTCCTCTAAACAAGGCATGACCAGGACTCAGTTCTGGAACACAATCCCTTTTCCCTCCAAATCTCAGCTCTGCACCTCTCTGCAGTGTGAGTTCCTGCTCTCGTGCTTCTCTGCTTGCTGGGGACATGACCACTGACAGCTCTAAAGTCACATCCTTATAGCCTTTGACCAAAGAGTAAAGATGGCTTTCTCTTCCCAGCTTCCATTTTTAATATCTGGGGAAAGGATGAGGATTGGTCTGAATATTCTATCATTTCAAGTGTTAATATTTGAAGAGCGCTAAGAAGACAGCTTTCTGTCTTAACATGTGACATTTAACAATCATATCTGTTTAGCCTTTAAAGCGTCTGGATCAGTGACAATGCAATCTATTACATTCAATAAGGATGAATTGGAATAGAAGATCTGCCTGGAGAATCAGAACATCAGAACTTCAAGTGTATGGCCACTGGAGCCAGACTTCCTGGGCTTGAACTTGGCTTTGCTGCTCACTGGACAGGTGACTCTGGGACAAGTACTTACCCTCTCCAATCCTCAGAATCTCCAGATGGCAGACAATGATGTTACTTACCCAGAAAGGGGGTTGTAAGTATTAAATGTCAAATCAATACTTGACACTTAGTAAGATAGTCATCAAAATTTCCCACTAAGTTTACCCTCCTCTTTTATTACCCAACATAGTTTTAAATCGTTAATTTAAATGAGCCAGTCAAGGGCAATAAGAATATTCCCTACAGAATAAAATTCTGCAATTTTTTTTAGCAGGCATATAATGCCCATTGTATTCTGATTCCACATCATGTCCCAGAGCCACCTCACATGACCACCTCAAACTACTGGCCTTTCTATGAACCAACCCATGTTGACTCAAAGCCCCTGGACTTTTGCACTTAAGATTCCTCTGCCAGCATTGTCCTCCCAAACCCACTTTCCAAAAACATCACGATGTACCTTTACAGTCCTGGTTCCTGTGACTTCATCTGGCTTCCCCAAGGAGGTGTGGATCTCTTTCCTGATTTATGTGCCTCAATTATAACAATCATCATCTTGTATTATAATTGTTAAGACATTTCTTGCATTCTACTAGAATATAAAAAGAGGTAGTTTCTCATTTAATTTTTATGTTATTCCTAGAGCCAACAATGACCAAAATAGAGTTTAATGCATGCTGTTGAATTAAAGAGAAGACACATTTTCTTTTATGTCAAAGTTTGCAGCATTGAAGCATGAAAAATGCTTTCTTGATAAGACAAATATCACAGGATTGTTGAACCCAAATTTATATGAACACTAAAGTATTGTTGGGCAATAGATTCCTTCATTCAGTTACCTTCTCAAAGTCATAGTCATTTCTAACAGTTCACTTCTAAGGGCTTAGTGCATAATCCCACTAGTCCTAAAGGTAATATACTCTTTCATCTGAGAGGAATTTCCCCTTGTTTTAACAAGTGTGGTCAGCCCTCTGGAAATATTTGCAAATCCCAATCAGAAAGGGAGCTTGTTATAGCGCACAGACAAACTGCCACATGCATGATATCACATGCAGTACAAAGGAAATATTATAGGGCTGCCTAGCTCAAACATCTCCGCACTAATATTTCCAACAGATGTCGGAAACCTTTTCTCTTTTCATAATATGATTTAGATGAATGTGCTTTTTCATTCCTTAGGAAAAAAAAGATGTTTTAAACTTTCAAAATACACTGTATATGTATATATCTCCCCCCAAGGAGATCAAGATATATGTATATTCTGTCTTCACACAAAAATTACTAAACAATAAAATGATCTGATACGTTGATCCCCCCTATAGCTCCTTGCATTGTTTGTTTTTTGTCTGTCCGCACTCATAACCTAGGATTAAATGTGAGCTCTTTCAAGTAATTGCTCTGAGAATACTTTTAAATTTTCATTTACTCTAGGCAATTTGAGAAGTTAGATTCTTTTTATGGTAAGCTTAAGATCTTAAAACACTTGCCTAATCAATCTGAAACAGAGAGAAATAAACAGCCCACTGAAATTCCAGAGTATTTTTAAAAAAATTATTCTCTTCAACACATCCAACACAATTATACCTACAAATATTCCTAAGCTCATTGAATGTGTAGTATGTAAAAACCTGAAGGGAAAAGTTTTAAAATAAAATATATCCAATAGACCACATGTGATTTTTGTGATACTTAATGAACAGCTATTTTCCCAGACTTATTAAGGTTTTATTTCTCAAAGTAATATAATAACACTTCCATAATTGATGAACTAAAACTTTAGCTCTTTTCTTACATGTATGCAAAAACATATTTTGCCAAGATGCTTTCAGATACATTGTTTCATTCATTCAACTACTTGATTTTGTATAAAAGTTATGCGTAATATCCTTAAACAGATATTGCAGTTATGGCTAAAATATACAGTCTACCATATGCAGACATGGTTCTCAAAAATTTTAAAGAGTAAATATGGTATATGTCCAAGAATAATGATAAGAAAAAGGACTTGTAAAAATCAAAGCAGAGTCACAGACAACGCACATTACAGGTGCTCAGAGGAGCTGACAGACTGCAGCAAGGGAGACTCCATGGTGGCCCTCGCACTGAACACTGAACAATGGGGTAGAATGAGATGGCCACTGAGCATTCTAAACAAGAAACAAAAAGAGTACAGATAAAGGTACCAAGCTGGAGGAGCCCGAGTCATATCCAGGAGTCTGCAAATACTTTGAGATAAGAAGTCTCAAGATGACAATCCACGCACTAGATCCAGCCCACAGACATAGTCTACTTATTATCCTTCATGCTATCCTTTTAAAATTAGTTATAACACTTTCAAACTGGTAGATTTACATAAATATTCAAATACCCAAAGTCCAGCAGTAGCTAGCAAACATTTTCCTATGAATACAACTAGCTGGAGCTTAGTAGAAGTGTTTAGACACACTCCAATTTGTCAGAGCCCCCACCTCTGTCATCTCACCATAGCCAGGGTTCTCATTTCCTTTATCCACGTGGCCTTATAGGTATAGTTTTAATAGGTGACCCCATATATAAACCAATTCATCAGATGAGATGTTTAGGGAAATAGCAATTGATGGATAATATTAAAAGTAAGAAAGAATCCAAGTTATGGAGAACATTTTATACCATACTAAAGAGTTTGGAGTTAGGAGTAAATGATCAAGATGGTATTTTAAGAAATTCCATCAGGGGCCAGGAGTGCCATCTTAGAATGTAGAAAGAGGAAGCCAGGAACAACAACCAAAGTCATCATTTATTAAAATCTAAGATCTATTGATACTCAGAAACTATAAAAACTTAATATACATACACTAACCACCCCCAATTGCTCACCACTAAGTTCATAAGTCTGTTAATAGAGAAATTTTAGTTATCCCCATTTTCTGAGAATCTTAGAGCACTTTATGGCACACACCCAGCATGCAATAAATGTGCTAAATTAGGTGAAACAATCAAGACCATAGAATGGAAAATAGGAAGGGGTATTTGGGGAAACAGAAGCAAAAAGACATTTCCAGATGTATAATACTTTATCCCACTTACAGTTAAGCATATATTTAAATATGTTTTAGATACCTGAATATATTTTAATATCATTAATAATTACCTCACTATTTTTAACAATAATAAAAGGAAAAGATTTAATAATTTGTGTAATTTGTAAGGTGGAATCACACCTTATCTACCTGAGCTAGGGGTGTGTGTGGATGTGTGTGCATTTGCACAATAATAGGTAAAATGTGTGTTATGATTCACATGGAGAAAGGTACACCTATAACCAAATTGTATCAGGTACACAGAGAAATAGTTTAAAAGACATTTTCAATCCTTCCCTATAAGAAATATACTGAGCATTTATCAGCAGTTATCTATTCTTCAAAAGAAATCTCAGGATGGAATCAAGGAAATAAAAAAATGCTTATCAGTAAATAAATAAACAAACAAGCAAACAAATTAATTAATTAATAGTCAAAGTAGTGAAAAAAAAGAAGGTTATAGAGTAGTTAAAATGAATCCTCTGACACTTATAACCGCCCCCTTTATTCCAAGTTCATGTTGCATAGGATTGTGTTTACAAAATGGCTGGTTCCCTATATTCAGCCCTAAATCCAAACACTACATAGATCCTAAAAGAGTAAAGCTTTCTTAATGTGTGTGTATTATATAGTAAAATAAAAACATGCATTTGATGATTGTAAGAGAACTCATGTTTCTTATATATATGCTCATTTTGAAAGATAAGCAACACAAATGCCAAATTTACCTTACCAAAATAGAATCTGGCTCTGAAATCAAACATGGCAGTGATTAACCCAAAGTGCACAGCAAATCACTTTGCTGGTCATAAATCAGTCTTTCTCCCTTGCTTTCAAACATGACAACTGATAGCTAATAAAACTGGATATGCCCCCATCTATAAACCTTACTTGTTTATCTTGCTACTATTAGCTTTCTCGCCTTCAGCAACATCATCTGGGACTCTCAGAGTCTTAATTGGACATAGCTTTGGATAGACTAAAAGAGCCATGGTTTCACTTTATATTCCCCAATTTTCTTCACACCTCTTATTTATTTATCATGCAGGATACAAGAAATATTTCTTCTCATGTTCTTTTAACAATGATGATTATCTGCTTTTTACAATACATGGTCTGCTTCTCCTTCTCCCCTCAATTTTCCTACTGTCAGGCTCAATGTACTCCTTGGGACTCCATGCTATTTTATAAAATACATTCCACAAAACTCCACTGCCATGGAATATGACATTGGACTGCTGCTTAGTAACTATAGAAATTGCTGAACAGTAAGCATACTCATAGGAGAGAATCTGAGAAATCCTACAATAGAAAATCAGGATTCACTTGGTTTATTTTATATTTCATATTTATATTTTTATATTTGTTGTTTTCCCATTTATAAAATGACTCCCCATACTCACCTTTTCCTTCTCCTTCTCATGAGCTTTCATCATCTTATCAAGCCTAATAGTTAGGGTGATGGTGAGCCCACAGCAACTCCTTGTTCCATGGCCAGTGGCAGGCCCATCTGGAGTCTCAGCTCATACATGTGTCCTCCTGACATTTCCACCCAAATGAATCACACCTAAAGGGAATTTAGATAATCCTAAATTCCTGTAAAGGTACTTGGCACCACAAAAGTTTGCCTCTGGTCTTTCTCGAATTGAGAGGTTGGGGATTTGAATTTGGTATTTCAGTTAGATTAGATATTTCATGATGCATCAGGCAACTTCTTTTCCATACTTTGCAATGCATAGCCCAGCACTGGGCACAACATCTATGTAAGATGAAGATAATAAATGGTTAAAAGGAAAGACAATTGCCCTAGCTGGTTTGGCTCAGTGGATAGAGCATTGGCCTGCAATTAAAGGGTCCCAAGTTTGATTCTGGTCAAGGGCACATGCTCGGGATGTGGGCTCAATCAATCCCCAGTAGGGGGCATGCAGGAGGCAGCCAATCAATGATTATCTCTCATCATTGATGTTTCTATCTCTCTATTCCTCTCCCTTTCTCTCTGAAATCAATAAAAATATTTTTTTTTTTAAAAAAAAAAAAAGGAAAGACAATTGAAAATCAGTTGGGCAGGAGAATTAAATGCTGTCTTTTAGAATGCTTTCCTTACTCCTAGGCAAGTCAGCTTCATTTCCTTTATTTGGCATTCTGCTAGGCAAGGTCAAACCATCCAGGTGAGAGACCAGTTCAAAACTAGGAAGCCTCAGGGGGGTGATGCTGAGGAGGGCTTTCCATAAGAATGCTCAGACTGCAAACACTTCTACTCCCCAGTTTCCCCAAAGGTGGCAAAATGAACAGAAACACCTGAAGCAGATAAGAATAAACCTAGAGCCAGAAGCAGGAAACACCAGGAATCACTCAGGTTGTGGGTGGGGAGGTACATGGTTATCCATAAAATACTAGAGATTTCAGAGTCTTTTTCTGGAAGGTGGCATCAAAATTGCCCTCAGAGCCTATTAAAGCTATTTCTTGCCCTCCCTAGCCAGCCCTAGTATCTTCATTGCCCATAGGTGTGGGTGCCTCTATCCAACAATTTTCTTCTAAGCAGTTTGAACTCTGATAACTGGCCTTATGAACACAGTTCTGACAATGACTGTGTAAGAAATATTCCAGATTGATGAACTCTTAGATGAAAAACATTGGCTCCCTTTGATTCTGGGATTCTACATTACTTAAAACTGTCAAGAACCTATACATATATCGAGGAAAGAATTGTATAATTATAAATGAGCATTTCCAATTCAAGTTACTATGTCCTCACAATGTGCTCTGATTTGTTGTTCCTTCCATGAAGTTCATGCAACTGTTTTGTGCCAGGAATTATCCTCAAGGATAGAGGCAGGACACAATTCAGTCTCTGTTCTTAACTCACCTATATATATAAAAGGCTAAGTGACCAATCATATATACAGCCGACCATCTGACCAACCAGCCAGTACATATGATGTTAAAAATAAACGTTGACTTGTGCATGCATGATACATACAATAAATGGTTAAAAGGAAAGACAATTGCCCTAGCTGGTTTGGCTCAGTGGCCAAATCGCACATGTGTGTTTTAATCTGTCATTGTTGATCATGAATTTGGTTGTTTTTGTTGACATTCTGAAGCTGAAAGAAAGCAGTGGTAGCGACAGAATATGTCTGAAGACCAATTATTGGTACAGCGTACCTCTGAAGCCAAAAGAAGCCAGCATCCCCGTCTAACACTGGCCTCCCATTTAAATTAATTTGAAGACAGTTTCCTGTGATGCCAGCATTTGCAATGACTATTAATAAATCACAAGGACAAACTCTACACAGAAAAGAATATTCCTACCAGAACCCGTTTTCAGACACGGTCAGTTATATGTTGCTTTCTCTCCAGTTTGAAGAGCATGTGACGTTAAAGTTACAGTTGTAAATACTTCATCACGAGAAAAATTAGTCAAGCACTCTGAAAGTGTTTTTACTCTTAATGTGGTATACAGGGAGATATCAGAATCAGTCTAATCAATTGATCAGTCATTGTTTTCAGCAATGTTGTTTTTATATCATGTCTTTGTTGTTATATCATGTTGTGATTATTTATTTATTAATCAATTTATATACTATTTTCACATACATTTTACTAATTTTCTTTCATCTCTGACACTTGTATTATAGAGAAAGGGCGCATAGTGATATTAAAATATTTCTTCTAATTAATTTCCTTCAATGTGCATGAATCTGTGCACCAGGCCACTAGTAATCAAATAACAGTATCAAGAGTTGCAACAAAATAGAGGACTAAACACAGAAAAGTGCAGAGATGCCACCGTTTTGGACTCACCAAAACAACCATTCCTATGGCTTAGCCTAATGTAAGTGCTTGCTTCAAATCTCTAATAAAGGTGTATTAAAAGTCCTGGGTTCTATAGGGAATGACATAATCAGTTGTGTTTGGAGAAAAGCAGAGACAGTCCTGGAAAGCCTTTTCCTAAGAAGATAAGCTGAGTTTAAATCATGAGAGTTAAGGGAGGAAAGATGACCCCAGGAATGAGGAACATCAAGGATATAAGCATAAAACGGTGAAATTGCCCTTGTTCATATCAACTTGGCTGGAAAACAGGGAGTGAGTGGAGAGATGGTAAGAGATGTTACCAAGAAAACAGACAAAGGGCATAGTTTTGAGAACCTACATGCTGTAAAAAAGGAGTTTAAACTTTATTCCAACAGGAAGTAGGAAGTCGCTGGGGGTTTGCATGCAAACAAGTACATTTTTAAAGAATTTCTTCTGGAAATAATGTGCAGGATTTATCATAGGAACTGAGACTGGAAACAGAAAGAAAGAGACTCTATGATAATATAGAAAAAGCATGATGAGGACCTAAATTAAGGCAGAGAAATTTGGTATGAAGAGGGGAGAGGTTCAAGTGGGACTTAATAAGGAGACTCCACCCAGCAGGATTTACTACTTAGAGATAAAGGAAGCAGTGAGAAGAACATATCAAAAGAAGGAAAAAAATCAAAGACAACCCCACACAAGACTTGCTGCATAATTTGTGGAGCCCAGTGAAAAATAAAATTGTTCACAAATTATAAAAAAGTTGAAGAGAGCAACAGCTGAGCACAGGGCCCTTCTGAGTTGAAGCTCATGCAACTGCTCAGGTGACATGTCCATGAAGCTGTCCCAGTGCTTAGGTTCTGTCTAAAGTGCTCAAGTGGATAGTGGGATCCTTAATTAGGATTAAATACATGGGAGAAGGGGGATACTGGGAAGAATAAAATGAGATATTTGACTGTAGTTGATTTTGAAACCCCCCTGGATCATCTCATCTGAGTGGGATATTAGTGTAAGGTAAGGATTAAAGCAAGCACATTCACATCAGACAGATCTGGATTTAGGTCACAAATCTTCTTAAAAGCCAAGATATCCTGGGTGAGTTACTTATACTTAATATGACTTGGTTTTCTCCTCTGTAAACCTCACAGACTTAAGAGAATCAAATGGAATCATGTTTGAAGTTCTAAGTCTAGTTCCTAATATATAGTGTATATAAACCATTCATAGATGACATCCTTCACTATAATCAAATTATTATGATTACTATTAGTATTTCATGCAGTAGACTTGGAATAAGTCTAGAGCAGTAAATAAGGTTTGGAGAATCATGGATGCTTGAAACAGCAGCAGTGAGTGGTAGTACATAGTAGTGAGAATAGACAACCAATGTTAACACTAGAAGAACACTGACATTTGATTAAGAACGGAGAAGAGGGAGATAGAATGAGTCTGGACCCTACACAAGCACAAAGCTCAAACAAAGAAATGAATTGCTATTGATGGAATTTTACAATAGAGACAGAACAAAGACAAGCCTGTTGGGAAATATTTGAGGACTGGATCTTCCAGTCAGATACTGATTTACTCCATCAAAAGTTCTTTCAGATTCTGATCTCCAGATATATGCTACAAAAATTCCAGATGTGTTATTTTTTTTCCTTCTAGTCATTTCTGTGAAATTTTCCAGCATGTTTACTAAATTATAAAAATCTACCACTGCTTCTCAGAGAAAATGGTACCTGATTAGTTTTACAGCACCCTGCAACCTCAACTGTTCAGGGAAAGTTATGTACCTTTTATTTCAACACGACTATCAAGTGATGAATCTTTCATATGACATTAAATAAGTATCAGTATTTAAATGTTGGCTCATTTTGTTACCAATTTAACTTCTAATAAAATCTCTAAAATTGAAAAATACATTTTAAAATTTTTAATTTTTTCTGAGTCACCTTAGAGTCTTATGAATACACTAGAGGCCCAGTGCACAAAAATTTGTGCACTCAGAGGGGTCTCTCAGCCTGGCCTGTGCCCTCTGGCAGTCTGGAACCCCTCAGAGGATGACCACCTGCTGGCTTAGGCCCGCTCCCTGGGGCAAACGGGCATAAGCTGGGAGTCAGACATCCCCCTGGCAGCCCAGGAGGCCTTGGGGGATGTCCACTTGCCAGTGGGGAGCAGGCCTAAGCTGCAGTCAGACATCCTTAGCGCTGCTGAGGAGGCGGGAGAGACTCCCACCACCACTGCTGTATTGGCAGCCATCAGCCTGCCTTGTGGCTGAGCAGAGCTCCCCCTGTGGGAGCGCACTGACCACCAGGGAGCAGCTCCTGCATTGAGCATCTGCCCCCTGGTGGTCAGTGTGTGTCATAGTGACCAGTCATTCCCACTCATTCTGCTGTTAGGGTCAATTTGCATATTACCCTTTTATTATATAGGAGTGCCTGCCCACCCTGGATGAGGGGCTGATAACTGTTTGCAGGCTGGCCACAGCCACTTAAGCGTGGAGGTCCCCCCTTCCCCGCCCCGGGTGCCTGGCCAGCCTGGGTGAGGGGCTGAGGGCTGTTTGGAGGCTGGCCACAGCCCCTTCAGTGTGGGGATCCCCACTGGAGTGCCTGGCTGCCCTGGGTGAGGGGCTGAGGGCCATTTGTAGGCTGGCCATAGCTCCTTCAGGGTGGGGGTTCCTGCTGGGGTGTCTAGGCAAGTCTGGTTGAGGGGCTGAGGGCCGTTTTCAGGCTGGCTAAGCCCCCCAGCAGGTACCCTCACCCCATGAGGGTGTGGCCAGCCTGGGTGAGGGGCTGATGGCTGTTTGCAGGCTGGCCACAACCCCCAGCCACCCAAGCTCCCAGTGGAGGCTGGCTGGAAGCAGGCATCTGGGATTTACTTGTCTTCTATAATTGAAACTTTGTTGCCATGAGCAGAGGCCTCAGCCGCTCAGGGCTGGTGGGAAGCTTGGGTTCCTCCATCACCTGGGCAACCAAGCCTCCTGCTTGCTCCAGCTTGTGGCTGCCGGCTGCCATCTTGATTGGGTTAATTTGCATATAGTCGCTCTGATTGGCTGGTGGGTGTGGCTTAGGGCTTAGCGAAGGTATGGTCAGTTAGCATCTTTGTCTTTTATTAGTGTAGATTCATTTTTCCTAACTAAAGGAAAACTGAACAAAAATTTTGAAATGCTCTACTGACTCCCTTAGATTTAAGAACATAACATGGGACTCTTTTTTGTAACTGAAACACCCTTTCTTTTTGACTCCTTTAATTACACAAGCTCATAGTCTTCTGGGTCCTTTAGCAATTTAGCATCGGGTTTTCAAGTTATGTGATTTTTTTCCATGAATAATAAAAAATTTTAAGTTAGTTATAAGTTCACAAAATTCATAAAATTAACAGGCAAATTTCTATAGGATTCTAGTAATATTTTCCACTCTGTGACTGCAACAGACAGTGTCAGTAAAATAAGACTAAAAATAATATGCAAATTAAAAGCACATTTCTAGATTTTTAGTGCAGAGTAGAAAGAAATTTTAATGATTTTATTGACAGCAATATTTCCATCCCCTACAGTGGGTTACACTGCTAGAACTTATCATTCTATGACATGCTATGCATTTGCATACATTGTTCACTGTCTCCAAAACCAGAATATAAACTTCATAAGACCAGTTTTTCTATCTGCTCATAGTGAATTCTTAGTACCTAGAACAGAGCTGAAAACAAAGCAGGAACTCCAATACTCATCCCCTAGATCCCATATTGCTTTCAAACACTGAAATTTGCATTATTGATGATTTCCATGCTTTCCCCTCTTCAATCATTTCTTCTGTAGAACTTCTCTCTATCCACAAATATACCACTCTCCCATTCCAAATGAAAGAAAAATGCGAGAGTCCACGGCCAGCATGGCTTTCGCGGGATCAAAGACTTGGAGGGAGGGCTGACGCACAAATGATACACACAAGACGGAATATTAATTTTTATTATTACCGGGGGAACCAGAGAATAACTCAACTAAAGAAGTCAAGTTCTCCCTGTTGCTCCTTTCCCAGCTGCTTTTATTAGCTAGAATACACAATAGCCTTTAGGAATGCAAACAGACATTCAAGGGTAATATTTAGCAAACAGTAAGATTGCCAGGTCTTGGGGGAATTTGCTTCAGGCCATTGAGTCAGCAGCAGGTAATAAAATGTAGATATTCACCCTGTGGATATCAAAAGGAGTCCTGGTCAGCCTTCTGCCAGACTCCTCACATTTATATCAATTACTGTTGATCTTGGTCGCCAGCAGAAAAATATCTCTCACTCAGCCCTACCACTTTGCTGTAGTCTAACTGTTTTTTACCTTTCCTCCTACTATCTTCATACACACACACACACACACACACACACACACACACACACACAGGAGTGTACAAAAGTAGGCTTAGAGTGGTGAGTATGCAAAACAGTTTATGCTTGTATTATTATTAATTAATTATTATAGTATTTTGCATACAAGCAACTGTAAACCTACTTTTGCACACCCTTATACAAAAATATAGCATCATATATTTTCCATTCACATCTAATTTCTTGTAGCAGTTTTTTGTTTTTCTCCTATAACCTACTGGACTTCTTGTGGAAGGTTATCTCCATGGCCCACTTCCTAGAACTCTGATTGTTCTTCTCCTATCTCATCTTCCTCTATGGTGAAACTCTGTCAGTAACTTCCATACATTGTCCCTAGGCCCTTTTCCCCCACAACTTCTTATTCTATAATTCCAGAGCTGTCCAACTGAACTTTCTGCTATGATGAAAAGTATCTATCTCTGTGCTTTCTAATAAGGTAGCCAGGCGTGTCAATTGAATTCTTAAAACATGGTTAGTGCCCTATCCAGTTTGGCTCAGTGCATAGAGCATCGGCCTAGAGACTGAAAGGTCCCCTTTTTGATTCCAGTCAAGGGCACGTACTACAGTTGCAGGCCCCTCCCTGGCTGGGCCCTGGTCATGATGCATGCAGAAGGCAACCAATTGAATTGATGTGTTTCTCTCTGTCTTCCTCTCTCTCTTCCCCTCTCTCTAAAAAGCAATGGAAAAATATCCTCAGGTGAGGACTTAAAAAATAATGTGGCTAGTGTGACTGATGAAGCAGATTTTTAATTTATTTTTATTTAAAATAAATTAAATTCATTTTAATTATATTTAAGTTTAAATACATTAATTTGTTTTAATAGCCACATGTTATTAGAGTTACTATATTGGCCACCAGAGCAATAGACACTATCACTGATAAGCTCATTTATCCTCATGGCTTCCATTACCTAAAGTCACCACCAATTCTTCCTTTTTTAGCAAGACTATGTTGAGTATCAGGTGATGAGAAGACAGAGAAGACAGATAGAAGCAAAGAACTCACAGTCTAGCACAGCAAGTCACGCAGGTGAGTGAGCCCAGTTGAAAACAGAAAAAATACCCAGTGGTACCCACTGTGCATCTGCTCCCCTTTTCTGCTTCTTTCCTCTTGTCTCAGGACAAAGGGTTTTCTCTCTGGACTCAGTCTCCTCCCTCTTCCCTTCCCAGGCCTTAGCAAGGACTTAGCCCATTGGCTACATCTGCTTTTTCCTGCATCAAGTATTGCTCTCCCTACTGATTATTAGAATATATTCAACATGTTTTACTTCCTTTATAATTAAAACAAAACAAAATCTTCCCTATACAAACACCTCCCTCCTCTGTTCCCTTTAAGGTCCATATTTCTCACTTCCAATTTACTCTTTTCTTCTTTCCAATCTAATCTCACTCCTCTGAAACCACTATTGTTAATGTCCTCAATGAGTTACTTGTTGTCAAAATCAATAAACACCTTTCTGTCCTCATGATATCACAATTCTGAGAAGCACTGGAGAGCACTTCCTGTTTCCCAGAACACTTACCTCTCAGGCTCTTCTCTTACTTCCTAGTTGATCTCATTCTCTTTTGCCTGCTTATTTCTTTCCCAATTCTGTGCACTAAACTCACTTCTTTCCTTTGTTTATTTTGTCAACAAATATCTATTAAGTGCCTACTGTGTTCCAGGCCATGTAATAAGCACTTGGGATAAAACAGTAAACAAGCCAATAGTATGGAAGGTTATAAGTACAATGGAAAAAACAAAGCAGGTTGCAGAGGGGTTCAGGAATACCAATGTGGGGAGACGGGGAGAGTTGCATTAAGTAGGGTGGTTCAGGTAATCTTAGAAAGGTGATATTTAAGTGAAATTTAAAGGTGGTGATGGACTAGCTAGAATATCTAGAGAAGTATATTCCAGGCAGAAGGAATAACCAGTTCAAAAGTGCTAAGTTGGGAACATGGCTTTGTGTTTAGGGAACTTAAGGAAATCAGAATGGCTAGGACCAAATGACCGACCCATGGTGAGACAAGCAGGAAATGAGTTCTGAGAGTGAAGAGGTCAGGGTTGGACTTTGTAGGACCTTGTGGGCCCTCAGAAGGACTTTAGCTTTTGTGCTTAATTACATGAGAAGCCATTAGAAGCTTTCACTAGAGGAGTGGCCTGATTGATTTTTTTTACAATTCCTGTTTACTTGTCTAATTTGTCTCCTTCATTAGATGATGATGCTTTCACGCGTCACTGAGCATTCAATAACTAACATAGTAATTGGTACATGAATAAATATTTAAGCAAACAAATAAATGTATGACATTACCATACAATGTTTGTCATATTAGGAGAACACAGAGTATATTTGGGAGAGAGATGGGAGAAGATACTGAAAGAGAATTTAGAGATATTTTAACGAGTACTATAGTAAAGTGAAATTATAGTTAATATCATATATATAATCTATATATTAGAACACATATACATTATGTATAATATATATATATTAAAGCATATTATATGTTTACCAAAATATAACTATTGCAGATATTTTTTATTCCTTTGCTCACCTATGAACCAATCATCCTTCCTATGTCTAAGATACATGCCTATCTTATAGAACAGTGTACCTTCCAATATAGAATTGGAGAATACCAGCATCCCTTGAAGCTAGGACATTAATGCAGAACCTAGTCTCCTCTAATCAGATGTACATTCCCTGAACTTTCAATCTGGAGTGGGGATGCAAGAAAACAGAGTCCAGCCCTAGTCGTTTTGGCTCAGTGGATAGAACATTGGTCTGCGGACCAAAGGGTCCTCAGTTTGATTCCAGTCAAGGGCACATACCTCAGTTGCAGGCTCCTCTCTGGCCTGGGCCCTGATCTGGGCTCATGCAGGAGGCAACCAATCACTGTGTTTCTCTCACATTGATATTTCTCTATGTCTTTCCCTCTCTCCTCCACTCTCTCCAAAAATCAATAGAAAAATATCCTTGGGTGAGGATTTAAAAAGAAAAAGAAAAGAAATGAGAAGGAAGGTGAAGGAAGGGGGGGTCTGGGCAATAAAATTATGACTTGCATCCAGTTTGCAGGCCACAAGTGCCCAGCAATGATGTTGATGGTCCCAGCCACTCTGTCTGTAGCCTGCCATGATGGTTCATGTTTTTAGTTCTGGAACTCAGTTAAAGTACTGTCCCTGGCTGCATTCCCAAAGCCTGTTCTCTGATCCTCTTGGAGAATCTATGATATTCCACCTATTACGTAATAAAGTTTGTTACTTACACTAGTTTATTTCTGTTGCTTGAAATTAATGACACTGATCAATGAACCCACCATTGGTCTAAATCAGCGGTTCTCAACCTGTGGGTCGCGACCCCTTTGGCAGTCGAACGACCCTTTCATAGGGGTCGCCTAAGACCATCCTGCATATCAGATATTTACATTACGATTCATAACAGTAGCAACATTACAGTTATGAAGTAGCAACGAAAATAATTGTATGGTTGGTTCACAACATGAGGAACTGTATTTAAAGGGCCAGAAGGTTGAGAACCACTGGCTAAATAATCTTTTTTCTGAGGATCATATTTGACAATGTAAACAGGTGTAATTCCTGAAGTTAGATATACTTCAAAGCACTGTGGTTATTTTTCCCATGAAGAAAATGCATGTGTCATAAGGAACTCCAGCAGGAGAAAGGAATAAACATACCACAAAACAATCAAGTCTTTTAATCTCACAGATCTTCTGCAGATGTTTAATGGAACTTCTATTCATTCCTTTTGCAACATTTCCTGAAAAACATGTTATTTCAATGGAGAAAACTTTAGGCATGAAATGATTGGAATGACTGCAGGATTTTATGACATCTTGAAAAAATAACTGAAACTAAGAGTATTTTGAAGTTAGCAGTAACATTTAGTCACCCTCAGGGATTTCTGTTTCCTTAATCTTCTACCTTCAAAAATGTGACTTTGATGGTCAGTTTCTTAGATATGGGTAGGTGTTCCTTTGATATGAGTGTTTAATCAGCTTCAGGGATGCACTCCAGTTGGAAATCTGGAATTTTCTCTCTTGAAGGCTTTTAGGATTTTTACTAGGAACTATATTTTCCAGAATGTCTAGACCTAGAAAAACATCATTACAATAAGTTGGCAGTAAAATTTTTAAAGATTTCATGAGGGACATTAACCTTTATTTTATTAATGAATAGCAATGTACATACTGTTTCTCTTTAATAAATGAATTAGGAGGCTTCTGGAAATGTTACTCACAATAAATGATCCTATTGTTCTTGATACTTTAGGCCAAACAAATCTAATCTGATTTTTGTTCTATTCTGTTTTGTTTTGTGTAGAAAAAGTAAAAAAAAAAAAAAAAAAGAATAAGAAAAGAAAAAGGAATGTAGGTTGCCTGTCAGAGCAAAATAAACTCTTTTAAAAGGGCCACCAGAGGTCCTGGGTAAATTTCTGTTCACCTTTGGCTGGACTCTAATATCCACAAGATCTTTCTTGTTTCAGCATCCCCCATATCTATATCTTTTTTTAAAATATATTTTATTGATTTTTTACAGAGAGGAAGGGAGAGAGATAGAGAGTTAGAAACAACAATGAGAGAGAAACATCGATCAGCTGCCTCCTGCACATCTCCTACCGGGGATGTGCCTGCAACCCAGGTACATGCCCTTGACCGGAATCGAACCCGGGACCTTTCAGTCCGCAGGCTGACGCTCTATCCACTGAGCCAAACCGGTTTCGGCTCCATATCTATATCTTACCTACCTCACCTGTTCCTCCTTGGATATCAGACTTTGCTCTGCCAGGTTTCAACTTTTTTTTATTCTTTACCATGGCTTTTAAATCAAATGAATCTCCTCATACCTGCACACTCATACTTGGTCTAGGGACCCACATTCTCCTCAACTTTATCAGAGCCTATTAGATCCAATGGTTACAACCTTTGTCTGCTTTTTCTCTCAGAGTACTAAGCCCTGATGAAGAATATCACTCAGTGATTTTGATGATGAGAGTCAATATTGATTAATGATTTCTTTTTTTTGATTAATGATTTCTAAGATCATATACTAAGTAGTGACCCAGTGCATGGATTTGTGCACATTGAAATTAATTAGAAGAAATATTTCAATATTGCTATTTGCTCTTTCTTTATAATAGAAGTCAGAGATGAAAGAAAATTAGTAAAATCATCGGATGTATGGCTGGTCACTTAGCCTTTTATATAGATAAATTAGATAGATAGATAGATAGATAGATAGATAGATAGATAGATAGATAGGAATGCCAGTGTGCAAGAAGGCACTCTGCAAAGTTGATGTCGTACAGGGTATGGAACGCAAATGCAAATGTGCAATAAGCCTGATTCAGTGCCGACAATGCCCCAGCAGTAACATAACCCATGGCCAAAGGTGGAATCACGTAGGAATCCTGTGAGGAATCGGGCTTCTTCCTCTCTGGTTCCGGGGCTCATCACCCGAGAACCATGGCTGCCAAGTCACCACAACTCAGCAGTAAACCAGATTTGGGGCTGACAGTGCCCCAGCAACAAAGTAACCCATGGCTAAAGGTAGAATCGCTCGGGCCCATGAGCAATCAGGCTCCCTCTGGTCGGATGGTCACTTAGCCTTTTATATATATAGATAACCCTAGAAGCCCTTTTATTTATCCTTAGCTCTCATTTTTCCCATGGTCCTCAGCAGATGCTCTAAACTTCACTTCTTTCCTCAAAACTGCCAACCCATTACCTGATAGTTCATTCATGGAGGCACA
>NW_006290306.1:7388690-7408426 GCF_000327345.1 Myotis davidii
AGGCAGCTGATCGATGTTTCTCTCTCATCGATGTTTCTGACTCTCTGTCTCTCTCCATTCCTATCTGTAAAAAATCAATAAAATATATTTAAAAAATAAATAAATAAAATAAAATGTTAATAAGAATAATCAGAGTTTGAATATTTAATTTTTATAATATCTACAATATTGAGTAAATGATAAGGATTAAGAGAAACAAATATCAAGATAATGGTATGAACAAGTCTTAATTCCTTTTGCAGAGATGGGAAGAAGGTAATGGGAAGAGGTAAAGGCAGCTGAGAAAGGAGGCAAGAGGTCAGAAGGAGTGAAGGGAGCAAACAAATATGTTCCAAAAGAATATATGAGCTGTCCTAACTGTGCAAATATTTCTACCAAGCAACAGTTGAGTTCCCATGAAGTCATGGCCAAAAAACCCAGGAGGCAGAATGAAGAAAAGTGAGAGATATTAATCAAGACATTCCATCACCAGTAATGGGGAAACAGCAGCATTTCACCCACAAGAGAACCAATCATTATGAAATGAATAGCTATCCTGGAAGTGCTTGCAGAACATTTAGGCTGTTTAACTGGCCAGTGAGTGAACACATTTCTTCACCATAGTGATTCAAACAAATGATACCCATTGAAAATATTTCTCCCTCACACTCATCTAAATTCAGTTGTTAGAGACTGAGTTGGGTTAAACATGAAAAGCAGGTATACAATTGTTCAAGAAGATTTAATATTAGCAGTCAGGAAAATGGCCTAATATGCCTTCTCATTAACCAAGCAGAGACTTGCATGGTTTTGTTTTTTTCATCTTGATTGTTTTGTTTCTGAAAAAGCCATTTCCTTTTGTTCAATATTTTCTTGCCATGTTGTCCTACTGGAAAAATTCTCCTTATTCTTTCAAGCATGATTCAAATGTCACTCTCTGACAAAAGAGTTGTCTAAATTCTGCAGGGAGAGTTAACCAAATCCTTATTTATTCATTGTCTGCACTTTTATTACCACATTTGTCATACCACTATAATTATTTCCAGGTTGGCCTGTCTAGTACACTCTGGACCCCTGGAAGGAAGGAATGGACGAGTGAGAAAATAAATGGACGAGATGTGTTTCAGAAAAGGAAATTATTGCTTTTGGCTCATTTAACTCCAAAAAATAGCTTTCTATAAACTGGGATTTCTAACACTTTGGCTTTATTTTTCTAAAAATAAAATAATTGGTGATAACAGGTGGTTTCAGTTTAACTAACCAAAAATTCACTCTCCCAAGTCTATGTATTCATTTTTTCTTTCTCGTTGGTATCAATAGCATGCTTTGGATCAGTGACCCTTTCCTGTAAGAAGGAAAGGTCATTCAGATTTTTATCAAGTCTTGGCAATTTGCTCATTAGTTCTCTTTGTTGTTCTGCTTCTTGAGTCTTGTGAATAGCGGGTGCCCTGTTCTTCTGGAGGAAAAAAACACACACACAAATGCTTCACAGAGCTCCCCTATCCTGCTTGAAATATGAACAACCCTTCATTTGATTTAAGGGAAAATAAGAAAAGCTGCTCAATATGTTCTTCCTCCTGAGTTCAGTTAAATATGAAAAAGGAAAGGGTGCATGACATTCAAAAAGCACAAATAATTCTTAAAAAATAAAACATATGGACATTTTCACTTATATAAAAACCAAACCTTTTCTTCCATTTCATAGGCAAGTCACAAAGAAGTGATGTGGTAAAGAGAATACAGAGAATTTTCTTTTCCTCTTCATTAACTAAGATTTAAAACATAGAAAGCTTGTCATACGAGATCATTACATTATATACCCATTGAAATATAATTTTAAAAAACTTTTCTCTTATTCACCAGATTCCTAAGGCTTATTTTGGGCATACAAACTAATTTGAATATCTTCTTATCGATTTTTAAAATTCTTATTCCAAAGGAAAAATTGCAGGGTTTAACACATATAGTGATAAAATTAAGCTCTAAAACAGTGACTGAGGCCCAGCTGGCATGGCTCAGTAGTTCAGTGTCGACCTATGAACTGGAACGTCACAGGTTGGATTCTCGGTCAGGGCATATGCCCAGGTTGCAGGCTTGATCCCCAGTAGGCATGCATGAGAGAATCAACGATTCCCTCACATAGATGTTTCTCTATTTCCCTCTCCCTTCCTCTATGAAATCAATATATGTATATATTTTAAGTGACTGAGTTTTTGAGGACTTATTTATGTTGAAATTCAATTTCGCTGACAGATTTCCAACCTAATAGTACAGATAATGGGAAGGCAGAAGCAAGCATTGTTTCTGCTTTTCTGGCAATAGATTAAATTTTAAAAATCTAAAAGTTATATATAAATATATTCATTTATTATTCAACAAATATTTATTATATTTTTACTATGTGACAGACATGGGTAATAAAACAGGCAAAAATGAAAAAGAAAAACTTGATGTGAAACTTATAATCTACTAGAGAGAAAAAAATGAAGATAAATAAATTGTGTGTATATGCGGGTATGTGTGTGTGTGTGTGTGTGTGTGTGTGTGATGTTAGATCAGGGGTCCTCAAACTATGGCCCGTGGGCCACATGCAAATAGAAATATTGTATTTGTTCCCATTTTGTTTTTTTACTTCAAAATAAGATATGTGCAGTGTGCATAGGAATTTGTTCATAGTTTTTTTTAAAACTATAGTCCGGCCCTCCAATGGTCTGAGGGACAGTGAACTGGTCCCCTGTTTAAAAAGTTTGAGGACCCCTGTGTTAGATGGTGATAAATAGATAAGTATCAAGGATAAAATTAACATGAGAAGGGAATAAGAAGGGCCAGATTTTTCATCTTACTTTAAGTATGGTTATCAAAATAATTGATATCATAAGAATGTGAACATAAAAATATAGTTTGAAAAAAATAGGAGGTGAAAAAAGCCAATTATCATCATCTATTTATTTTAATCACCAGAAACGTAGACTTTGAATTTGAATGAAGGAAGCACTGAATGGTACATATCCAAGGACAATCGATCACTTAAAGTGAATAGGCAATTTAGTAACATCTCTCAAGCTTCACTTCAGTATCATTAAGCCTGTTTGTTCAGGTTCTGACAGTGTACAACCAGACATAAGTGTCCTTTTACACATACTTTTTATTTTATATCATAACTAGAGGTCCGGTGCATGAAAATTCATGCACGGGATGGGGTGTCCCTCAGCTTGGCCTGCCCCCTCTCACAGTCCAGGAGCCCTCAGGAGCGGGAGGTGACCCAGCAATCAGGGGAAGGCAACGCCCCATCACACCTCTGCTGCTGCCACTGCCAGCAGCGCAAGCCTCAGCTGTCCCTCGTTACCTGAGCCTTGGGCGGCCCTGGGTGGCTGGGAAGCTGCCATCCGAGGTTTGCATGCACCTCAGGCTGGCTCTGGGCAGCTGAGGGGCTGAGGAGACTGGGGGTCTCCAAAGGCAGGCATGCGGAGCGGCTGGATCCGCCTAAGGGTGGGCCCAGCCTTGCCGCATGCCTGCTGCCCCGGTGGGACTGAGGGGACTGGGCACCACCATCTTGTGGCTGTGAGCACCGCCATTTTTGAGGGCATGGCAGTCAATTAGCATATTCCCTCCTTATTGGCTATGGGTGCCACCATCTTTGCAACAGCATCAGGGTCAATTAGCATAGCCCCTCTTTATTAGATAGGATGCCAAGTCAAAGTTATAACAGAAAGGAAGAATCCACTAGAGCAGTGGTTCTCAACTTTCTGGCCCTTTAAATACAGTTCCATCATGTTGTGATCCAATCATAAAATTATTTTCGTTGCTACTGTTATGAATTGTAATGTAAATATCTGATATGCAGGATGGTCTTAGGTGACCCCTGTGAAAGGGTCGTTCAACCGCCAAAGGGGTCGCGACCCACAGGCTGAGAACCGCTGCACTAGAGGGAAAATATAAATCAGGACGGTTTTCTCTCAAAGTTGAAGGAAAACAATAATATAGCTGAAAGATGATTACAGACATCTACCAGTACAGTGACACAATCCAATGCAATGGGCTTTCTTGCAATAACAATACTAATTAAGTGGAATTTTCAACCTTAAAGCAACCTTTTAGGTCATGACACTCAACTCAATATTTTATAAAGAAAGAAATAAGATGAATAGGATTAAATAATATACTCAAGATTATCTCTATAGAGAGGTGCAGGGGAAAAGCTCTAACTCCCATTTCATTTATTTATTGAATTTATTCAAGTATGTATTGTGTCCATTACATACAGAGTCCTGGACTGTGCTGAGGATATAACTGAAAACATGGATGACAAGCTTTCTGCCCTCACAGATATTTCCTTCTACTAAGAGGATACAGACAATACAAAAGGAATCAGATAAGATGATTTCACACATTGACATGAAACAAGCTTATGAGATAGAGAGTAATGGTGAGGACCACTTTGGAAAGCATTGGAAAGGCCTGTTTGAGGATTTGACATTTGATGTGAACTGTGAATGACAGAAAGGACCCTAGCAAGTACAGACTTAAAATAAAGCATTCTAGGAGCAGGTCTTAACTCGTAGCTTCTTAAAGCAATATTTTGTATGCTTATTTTTTAATTATGGAGAATAAAAAAATGAACTACTTATTGGCAGGATTTCAAAATTTACAATTGTTGAGTTAGGTGACTGTGATTCAAAATGACACCAAAAAGTGATTTTTCTTTAAAAAAGGTGGCATGGATAATCAAATGCTATAAATTAGAGGCTCACCTGTCTTCTAATAATTATTATATTAAACAATATTTCTGAACCATATTTATTTTATGAGAAAAATATGCCTTTAAACATAGCAACAAGATTTCCTAATAAGGAAACACAAAGAATGGGGGTGTCGGGGGAGGAAAGCTTAAAGGTTAGCAGATCTGGAGTCTTTGGTGTCCAGACATGATTTATGTCACAAGCAAAAGCAGTACGCTTGGGCCACAATACAGAAGTGGAAGCCTGATGAACTCAGAGCATTGTAACTTTCCCCAATAAATCACAATTACCAAAACACCAATGACTAATAGCTAGAATCTCAGAGTATTTAATAGCTCTCACCATTTGCTAGTTTGTTGTCTATTTGATTCTTTCCTTCAGAAATTGGTGTTTGGTAGTTCAACCCCACTGTATTAATATTTAATTGTAAGCCCTTGGAAATATCAGTTACAAGATTTTAAAAGAATTTTCTATTGTAAACAAGACTGGAGCACTAGAGAAAACTATCTTGCATGAATCTATTTTACACCTGAGAAGAGGAAAAAGGCTCCAAGATAGCTTTAGATAAAAAAAAAAGAAATGTTTAACAAATGAAAGGACTTTTATAAATAAACATTGTTCAATTCTCAATCAGAATGCCTCAAAAAGAGCAGCATAGTAAACTATTACTGTTCTAAGAAATATAACCCAAATGAAAACAGGTAAAAATATTATTTAGCAATAAATCCAATTCATAATTTTTTGCATTGACTTTTTTTTCTAAAATTTTAATATTCTATCTTTGCAGAATGCCTGCAATAACATTTTTTAAATTGCTTCTTCTAGTATCATTATACAACAGCATTGGTCCCCTATTTCTGAGATAAGAAGTGGTTGTATAGGATGAAAATAAAATGAGGAAATTCTAAAATCAGGAGTAAATCTAAAAATCTTTTTTAATATTTTCTTTATGATTACTTAACCGAGGCATTTTTTACACTGTTAAACGTTTTGGTTGACCAATAGTTTTAGAATTGCCTTGACAGAGTAACACCTGAACATAAATATCCCCACAGAATTTTCAATTCTTCCAAAGGTTGAACCCAATAGTTATTTATAGTCAATGTTACATCTATGACTTGCACAAATCAATCTTTTGGTCATCCTAAATGGGATTTCAGTCATAATAAGAGCATGTACACCATCTCTTTAAAATCGCCCTCTGGTTTCATCCCCAGTGACTGAGATAAGAGCTACAAGCAGAAGAAAGGTTTATAGTGAACCTATGAATTGGTATTGTAAGCTATAATTTAATGTACAAATGTTTCAGGCAAAACTTGCCCTGAGCAGAACAGTCAAGTACAAGTGTTTCTCTTCATCCCTGCCATCTCTGTTTCCTTTTTCTGGTTTGCTTTGATTTTTTGGGTTGATTTGGTGGAGTTTTTAAACCAATGCATTGCTGACACCAACCAGGAGAAACAAACAAAAACACCTACAGCTAGGAAGAGCTCTATCACAAAGCTATTGCCACACTAAATTGACTTCACAGTTTCACATACAAGAAGTTTGTTCATCCCTGATGCTTGCCCCAGAATTTAAACTATACTGCTAAAGATGGCAAGAAATAGTTGAAAATCCGCAGAGCCCGAAGTGGGTGATTTTGACTGATTTATTCTCCAAGGAAATACATCTTTAATCTAGATGCACTTCACATATTTGATTTGATGAGTTAAAGCTTTTAACTTACACATTAAACACTAATTTTGTATGATGCATATTTGAAACAACTTGTTAAAATGAAATCTGTCCTTCCATAATGTGAGATAACTGATCACCTCATTCTCTACCTTTTCCAACACATAAACCCCATTTACTCCCACATGAAATCTTTAAGCAATGCACTCTTTTTAAAATGTATATCTTTAATTTTCCATAGATCATATAACAATTGATAAGCATATAAGTCTTCTTTCCACCCTTTATTTCTTTTTGTGCAATTCCCCACTACCACCATTAGCAATAACCCAGTAACCAAAATTACAAAACCTTGTGGACCCTTCCAGAAGTTCAAGGTAGTTACATATAGAAAGCCAAAAACATTTGTTTTCAATATATTTTTATTGACTTCAGAGATCAAGGGAGAGGGGAGAGAAAGATAGAAACATGAATGATGAGAATCACTGGTCGGCGGCCTCCTACATGCCCCCTACTGGGGATCGAGCCAGCAATCTAGGCATGTGCCCTTGACCAGAATCAAAACCAAGACCTTCAGTCTACATACAATTTCCTCAGCCACAGGTCAAAGTTCCAGCCCCCTTTTAGATTTGTTATTTTTGTTGTTGTTTTGTTTGTTTTTTGTAAATCCTCACCTGGGAATATTTTTTCATTGATCTTTTTAGAGAGAGTGGAAGAGAGAGGGAAAGACAGAGAGAAACACCCATGTGAGAGAAACACATCAATTGATTGTCTCCTACATGTGCCCTGATCAGGGCCCGCGCCAGAGAGGAACCTGCAACCAAGGTACGTGTACTTGACCAGAATTGAACCCGGGACCCTTTGGTCTGCAGGCCAATGCTCTATCCACTGAGACAAACTGGCTAGGGCCAACCCTCTTTTTGTTTACTACCCCCACCCCCCAACCATGGTATATAAACTATAACTTTGGATCTTTGCCATTTTCTGCTCCTGTTTCTGATGGCTGCCTAAGAATCTAGCCTGGGGGGCCTTTGACCTATGCCTAGATTTGACCCTCCTTGACTAAAGTGTCCTCTTAAATTACATTTGTTAGCAATCACTAAGTCTGTTGTAGTCCTTTTCTTGTCTTCCTAAAATAACAACCTGAAATATCAACTACATTTCAGCACTTATCTCAGCTGTTTGCACTGCACACATTACCAGCTCCTTCAGTGATTCTAGGACAAATGCTAAGATACACATATATGAATCTTTCTTCATGAGTCTGCAATCATAATGCTCCTCCTCTATTTCTCCTTTTTAAATACCAACAATGGTCTCTTCACTTCTCTTCTCTCATGTGCTTAAACAATTCCCAGAGCCAAGGTTCTCTGCTTAACTATGAAAATGTTGTGTTGCTTGGAGAGTAATTTCTATGACTGCCCTCTTTTAGAACCTTTTTTGACATAATCCTTCCAAAAGTTTTCAGCGCCCTTTAGATGTTTTCTGAGATTCTCTGAGACACAAAAAGGATGCCAACAAGCAGGCATTTGTTTTAGGAACCCAGTATAACTTCTTCCTAAAAAAGTCTGCCTCCCTGGACTTTATTTCTCTAAGAAAAGAAAAAGGGTGATTTTCACTCTTCCTTTTTTTTAACACTGTAATACTACTTGTTAATTAATTCAGTATTCCTCTTAGCCTTGAGGTAGCCTCAGATAGTAGCAGATGCATGTGTTTTTGTGCTTGCTTGCTTGTTTTAATACTACACAAAAACTACAAAAGAACAGAAATCTCTATGGACTCATCATTGCTTATCTCAGTTGATGGCAGCAGCCCTATCCTCCCTGTCACTTTTGATGGGAACTGATCATTATCTTCAATGCTACTATATCTCATTCCAGTATCAGATCAGATTGTCCAATGTCTTTGAAATCAAACCTTCCTTTCAGTCCCATGGACAGTTACCTCGCTCAAATTCTGTCTTCTCCTCTTTAAGCCTTCTAAGTAGACCTGGGGCGGGGGGAGCATAAAGGGGGAAAGGATAATAATAATAGCGTCTACTTTCTCCTGTACCTTCTTTTTCTTCTCTCCAGGAAGAGGGACATTCATGTAATGAATCAGACCCCACGCATGTGCCTAGGCTGCATTTACTAATGAGCAGAGTCACTGTGGATTAATGATCACACCCATCAGTATGGCTCTTTTTTGCTTTCTCCTTTTATGGACAAGAAATGGGAAAGTGGCCCAAAACTTCTCTCACGTGTGGAGATTGAATTATCCAGTTGTCTCACTCATCAATTCTCTTTCATATGTATTTTAGTCCATTAATCTCAAAAGTGTCTATCCTTCCTTGAAGCTATCAGGAACACCGTGCTCAGAATAGGGTCTAGGTTTAGGGCAGAGGCTACTTAAGCTCCTAATCTGCATGCCACATTCCAAGTCATCTTACTAGAGCTCTTGGTAGGTAAGGACCAACTGTCCAACTAATAGTAAAATATTGTCTTGTTTTTCTTTGTGTTTGAGCTCCAACATGGACATTTCCCTTGAAAGTCTTATAAGAGGAGTGGCTATAATTTTGCTAATACAGTAGGTCCTCGGGTTACGTTGGAGATCCACGCAATTTTCACCGTAAATCCGAACCCACCTACATAAGCACCTACATCACTCACATGGAGCACATCCACAGCAGTAATGAAGTGAAACAGTAAAAAAAAAAAAAAAAATTAAAAGAAAGATAACAATTCCTCACCTTTACTTGTGGTAAATAAATAATAAAAAACATAAAGCGCATATGTACATACATCGAAATGATGGAACTTTTTTTTATATATAAATAAATGGGAGATGGGGGGAGAGATCAACCAAAGGACTTCAATACAAGCATATAGGCCTAACCAATGGACACAGACAACAGGGGGGTGAGGGCATGAATGGGGGGTGGGGGCAACATGGAGATAAGGACACATATGTAATAACTTAATCAATAAAAAAATTTAAAACAATTTTTAAAAAATGGAAGATGGTGACGTAACCATGAAACAATGTACGTCGAATCCAACGTAACCCGAGGACTGTCTGTATTGGATTCCAGACCACCAGTCCTAACATTCCTCAAATTCATAAAAGGCACAGTCTTATAGTGCATATCTAATCATGCTGGATCCTTTGATGCATCTGATGTTCTGCTTGAGTCCCACATTAAACTTAAATCTGTAGAATTTCACTCAAGACCATCCAATATCTAGGACTAAATCTACCTTTGCAAACCATGAATCCACTAGCAATGAACTTACTAAGTTAATCCTTGTCATGCCTCTCTTTATGGCTTATACTATTTTCTCTCTCAGGAAGCTTTCCCTAAACCCTGGGCCTCCACTTCAGTCACCCTCCACATATTCACTGAGCACCCTCTGAGGCAAGTCTTGTGGGGACTTAAGGCAAATAACATATGCAGGTCCCACCACTTTTGGAAATCTTATCAGATCCTTCTAGCTGTTAAGAATGTCTCACCCAGTTGGTGTGGCTCAGTGTTGAGCATCGACCTATGAATCAGGAGATCATAGTTCAATTCCCAATCAGGGCACATGCCCAGGTTTCAGCCTCAATTCCCAGTGGGGGCATGAGGAGACAGATAGTCAATGATTCTCTCTCATCATTGATGTTTCTATCTCTCTCCCTCTTTCTTTCTCTTTGAAATCAATAAAAATATATATATTTTTTAAAACAACGATTGTCTCTTTCCTTTGTGCTCTAGTCTTACATTATTTATGGTGCCTTGGACTATAGAAATGTGCATATATTTTCTCTTTCCCACGAAATGATAAGCCACTAGTTTTTATTTATCCCTCATTCTTTCAGTTCATTAAAAAGATATATATATTTATAGATGACTTTTATAAAATTAATTATCCTATTGTCACATGAGACAGCCAAGCTTAAAGTCTAGAGTTGAAGGAAAATCTGTAATAGTAACCAGCATTTTCACTCCACTTACTTTGTTGCAAGCACAATTTGTTCTAAACACCTTGCATACATTAGCTCAATTTTTCCTCACAATGGCCCATTAGGGCAGGTACTATTGTTACTTGCATTTATACAGATGAAAAAACTGATGTATAAATGTTAAATAACTCACCTCACAGTTGGTGAGTGGAAAAGCCAGGCGGTCGATGCTTATAGTAAATGGATGACTAGGAATGTTCTTCATGAAGGAGGCTTTCTGGAAAGCTCCAACCTGGGTATTTCCCTAGTAATTTCTCTGAAGGGTGGCTATCCGGGGTCATTCCAGATAAATCAGCCACTCTGTTGGAAGTGAAACACTCCTGAAAAAAAATATATATATATTTATGCATTAAAATGCTGAGCTAGAGGACAAAGAGTCCTTAAGTAGGATTCAAAACAATGGGTTTTCTCTGGCTTTGTCACTTATGGAGGTGATAGTTTTGTATTGGTCACCCCATGACTCTCACTTTTCTTATCAGAAAATTGGAACAATGCCCTAGCCAGTTTGGCTGAGTGAATAGAGCATTGGCCCATGGACTGAAGGGTCCTGGGTTTGATTCCAATCAAAAGCATCCCCTGTCCTGATCGGGGATGTGCAGGAGGCAGCCAATCGATGTCTCTCTCTCGCATGGATGTTTCTCTCTCTGTGTCTCTCCCCTTCCCTCCCACTATCTCTAAAAATAATAAGAAGAATAATTAAAATTTTTTAAAAATCAATGGAAAAATATCCTCTGGTGGGGATTAACAACAACAAAATGGGAATAATACTATCTGATTTGTAGGATCTTTGGGAAGATCAAATGGGACGCTAACCAAGGAAACATTGACATCAACAAAATTACTGCAAAAATTGAAGGATCTGTGTGTGGTTGCTTCAGTCTCGCTGTGGGACTGCCTCAGGTTGGCAGGGTAATGGACAGGGAGTTTGGTGAGAAGCCCCATTGGGAAGCTGTAATGGTAAAGGTTTGGTACAAGGCCTGCAGTTGCTTCTACAATCTGTGAGGATTCCGTTTTTGCTATGTTGAGATGGCAAAGGAAGACTGTGAATAGGACCTATTTTAACTCCAGAAACTTTGAGAGGAAATGTTCCTCCTTATTTTCGGTACAGCTTGAGAACGTGTTCCAGTGAATTAAATGATTTTCAGCTAAGTTTAAAATCCAAGTGGATATTTTGTTCTTTTTTTAACTTGCAAGACTTGGAAATCACAGCCCAGAGCTGACAACATTCAGAGTTCTGAGTCAGAATCTTCACAGGGAATTCAGAAATCTCCCTAGCAACTCCTTTCAGTTCCTTATATTAAAACCTAAATCCCTCTAGCTGCAGCCCCTATTCCTCTGGCTTGGTTTAGAAGGGAACAGCTGGCCTGCAATCTCCATATAATATCCATTCATGGATTTATTAAATCGTAATGCATATTAGCTGTGTTACGTATTCTAAAAGTAGCAGGCTTTTAGCATTACCAACAGGCATTTTTCAGTCCTGTGCAAAATATGCCCCTGGGAGCTCTTAGCAGATGTTTGGTAAAATTATTGAAAGAAACAAGTAACAAGACTTTCCCTGGATTTGAGTCTATGGTGAGTAAATCGTTCAAAAACAGCCACAAGGCATCTCAAAGTCTAAAAATTAGGAAAGACCTTTTTGTGACTATCCTCATGCAAACAAAATTACATAGCACAAGTTAAATCATAAATGAAGATGCCATCTTACATAGGAGAACATAGTCCCATTCAGCAGTGACGGCTTATGCATGTTAAAATACTGCTGTAAAAACTAAGATTTCATATATTCTTACCTCTAAAGAAACAAGCTGGATCAGACTTAAAGTCACAACCTAACTCAGGAAGCAAAGACAGAGTAAGAAAGAGAGAATAAGAGCAAGAATGAGACCAAAAGAGAAAGGGAAGGAAGAGATGGAGGGCAGAAAGAAGAAAAGGGAAAAAATATTTTTCCTGTATTCTTAGAAAACATGTGGCAATTTTACAACGTTTTGCTTGTTTTCATTTATTTTCTCTATCACACTTTGTAAAACCTGTGCTGGGGGAAGTCTTGGAAGGAGTGAATCAAAATGAGAGGGGAATACAGAACCAAATTAAGGAAACAATTTCCTTGGAGAAATACTAAACATTGCTACCTTGCATTGCATTCATCATTACACAAGTTTCTGTTCATAGGTCCTTTTCTAATTTGGAAGACACAGAAGCCAGGAACTTGCTACTGTTGTCTTTCTGGAAACGGGCATTTTCTCCTTCTACCTAGTGATGCTCAAATTCCTGTCACAAATATCCTCCCGGGTCTAAGTGACAATGTGTGCCACAGCAGTTGACAAAGACTGTGGGTCACAAAATTCTGTGCTTTTCTTAGAGCATCACATTATTTTATTTCTGAGAAGGAAGTTCTCGAATGAGTTCTCAAGGCTATGAATGAAGCCTTGTAGTAAGTGATAATCAAGAAATAACAAGCGATATCCATTCCCATTGATACTCTACCAAGGAAGAGATTGAGCTTTAATACTGTGCCTATAACACATACATGCCAAAGAAACCTAGGACAGAGGATGGTGGGGCACTTTGAGGAAATGAACCTCAGATATGTACATCATTGCATGGCACTGTGGCACATGCTTCCTCAACACATGAAGACACTGATGTTGTCACCAAAGGCAAACATTCTTTGTATGATAATACTTCATAATTATAAGTAATGCATAGCCAAAGGGGAAATTTTTGAAATTACAGAATTTATAAAGAAAACTCCCCTGCTACCATAAGAAAAACATTGTTCACACTTTGGTACACTTTATTCTTGGATTATTTCCCCCCTTAAATGGCAGAAAGTTATGGTCTAATAGTTCTGGAGACCAGAAGTTCAAGATCAGGGTGTTGGTTCCTTCTAAAATATTTTATACCCCCCAAATTTATTCCTTTCTTACAAAATTCAGATTATTCTGTACAAGCGGTACTTTTCATTTATTATGTCTTTACCAATTAGCAAAATTGAACAGTGTGATTTCTATTGATTATTCCCTTCTAGTGATAAAGCCAAACTATTATTACCTCAAATTGCCTTGGCACCTTCTTACTCATCACAGGGACAGATGGAAGGAAAGAAGGTGTACTTGAATCCTGGATTTGGTTTGCTTTCTCTCCATGGTAACCCTTTAATTCATAATATCAGTTTCATTCATGAAATCTTATTAACTAACCAAGAGGGAAGGTACTTAAAAATGTGGACTATAGTAAATGATTGAAGTACTGTAGTAAATGAAGTGAGGTACTAAATGTGGATACTAAGAAAGGTGTTTATAACTTTCAGAATATAAAAGAAATACTAATGTGGCTATGAGTAGAGGTCAGACATCAGTGTGGCTGGTATGGTCAACATTGTGTTTCAGGAATCTAATGTCAATATCTATATTTCAAATTATTCATTTTATTATCTTGTGTGCTGGTTATAGTTAACAATTTTAACAACAGGTATGACAATAACAACAATTATTAACACTCCATGAACAGAACAGTATATTAGATCCTAGGTTTTGTTTTGTTTAAGAAATTAATGTTGCTTTAACAGAATTTTGGAGGGTAAATAGATATCCACTGCAATAAAGTGTTATATGTAGTGAGATTACTCCTTTGAATTACCATATTAACTGATACCTGCTGGGCATTTATAAATATTTACTTTTGTCACCCATCTTTTGCTCTCTATCCAATCCAACCATCTAAGCCCTCTTCATTCATTGCCTCAGAGAAGGACTGCAGCCAAACCAAAAGCAAATGTGTTGAGGACCACCCACCCCCTCTTCCATTTCAAAAGATGCATCCTTAAGTAAGTAGAAAGGCTGACTGTAGTCATTCTGAGGGCTTGAGAACTAAATTCCTCCACCAACATCCTTCTCCCAAGACTTGAAATCTTCTCCCAGGACAAGGGGAAGAAGGGGAACCAACAGGAAGTAGGGAAAAGACAGGAATGGGTTGATCTTCCTGATAGGGGCCAATGGGCCTCCCAAGAAGAGCCTCCGGTATTACTAAAATCAAAGGGAAGGCAGACAGCAAAGTAAAAAAGATGAAGAGAATAAGAATGGCGGCACAGTGAACCTGAGCATACATGGCAAGAGACTGGCTTGTGGGTTCTCACATCTTGGCATGGCATAGAAACAGAAGTCATTTTCATATGCTCTCACAGGATGTCCCCAAACTTAAGGGGTCACGCAGATGGGCAGGAGGGTAGTTACACAGGGGAACCATAACTAGAAACAAACAGAATGATAGGTGTCCGTTAATAAATATCATCAAGGACTTGAAGGCTCTATCCATCCTTCACTGAAAATGTTGGTACATCTCAGGTCAGATTCGGCAGCAAACAAACTCTGAGATGGATATGTACTCAGGAACTTTATTGAGAGGAATATTCTCCCAATAGAAAAATGAGGGAAGCAGAGCTGGGTAGAGGGAAACATTGATGTGTGTTGTAATTACAACAGAGGCCTCAGCCAATTGAGGCAAAAAGGCCAGGTCTTTAAAAAGTTTTGTCATTCAGACTTCAGAAGTGGGCTGTTCCTGGGGCTGTGGAGGGGCATAATCTTGGGCGTGGCAGCAGCCAGTAGCCAGCTGCTTAAGGAATGAGTGATTCTGGCCCCTTCATAATTGTGAAAAATATAATGGTGTTCGCTATGGCCCACCCCTTCTGTTACTCCAATCTGCTCATTTCTTATTCTCAATGTATTGCACCTGGGAAAAGCTTCCCCAGGTCAGGTCAGTCTTGTTCCTTGGGGAAACATGTACGAGGAAGTGTAGCAGACCTTCATCACTAAGTACTTCAGGTAAGTTATTTCACCTTTCTGGGCCAGTTTCTACATGTCTCAATTGGAAGTTATTATAATATCTAAACCATGGAGTTGTTGTGAGGATTAAACTTGGAAAATTCATGCAAAGTACTGAGCACTATGCCTGGCACATAGTAATATCTAAATAAATATCAACCTTCATACATCTGCTTTGCCACTGTAGAGTTAAAATGCAGTTTGATTTACTGAAATTCAGCATACACACTGTTTTCTACTGTATGAAGCACATGAAATGAGATGTATCTGACATACACTAGACTGGGGTGCAACCATGCAGAAAAACGATCTGGCGTTAACTTTTATACCATTTAATCTGTCATTGGTTATAAGTTATTACTGTAATTTACAAGTCAAATCTATAATCATTAAGGTAGGACATTTGCTCAGCTACTCAATGATCTGAATTTTATACCGCTTGGAGTAGAGTTGGGTTCTCCAGAATTCACTTATCATGCATATGAAATAACTTCCTCAATATTTTTGTTTCACCTCTAGAACAAGGACCAACTGCAAACCTATTTCATGGCGTATGAACCTGCAGGGGTTTAGCAAGTCTCTCCATCCAGAATGACTTTGACCACTATCATTTTCCTGCCATGCCAGCCATTCAACAGTTACACGAAAAGAAAAATCATATGAAGACAATGGGATGGGCCCTTGCTCATCAGGAACAAGAGAAATTATTTCTGTTCGATCCTGCAGGACTGCCTGGCAACAAAGCAATACTGCCCTGAGCTCTTGCTTCTCCTGATATCACTGGGCTAAGCTTAGCGGGGGAAGCAGAGCATCAGCAATTCACATATTCTTGCTACCTGCAAGACCCGGTGGGGAAGGTTTCGTGTGAGAGTTGCCGTCAGCCTCCTTGCTCCCCAGAGGATGACAGAATGCGCATCATACATGGATGGGGAACACGCAATTTGCAGAGTCACCAGCTCACCGCAGGGGACGCTTAGCACCTGGCTGCGCTGGGAGCTGGCAGGCACTCACCAGTCAGTGCTGCAGAATCACAGGGAACTGGCGTTCTTAACTCCCTCCCACTATTTCAGGAACTTCATAAACCCGTGAAAGGAGGAAGCTCCATTCAAAAGGAAAGGCTAGAGAGAAAATGCAGCGCCTGGCGTAGAATCTGTTTCCCTGCCTTCATCTTCCTGGGGACCTTGCAGTAAGTAATGCGAAAATGACCGTGATAGGGAGAAAATACTACAGGATGAGAGAGAGTTCTTATGAGGCAAGGTGATAGATAAGCCCGTTTACCTGCAGCTTCGCGTGGGGGCTGTAGATGCATTTCCTCCTGAATTGCTGAATATCTAGACTTTATGGGAAAGTGATCAAATGAATACCTTAGCCCTATTTTGTATGCAGTCCTTGGACACTGCAGGCATTTCAGTGTTTAATGAAACATGACGATAAGGCAAAAGAAAGGTCTGTGCAGAATTTTCTCAGAAGCGCTAAGTCAAGCAGTTATTGCAAATTCAGATGGATAATACAGAACTCAATCACAGCTCATCAGACACCTTGTTGATTTCGTGTAATTTACCAAGATGACAAAGACCTGCCACACTGCAGTGTAACTCTTCAGCATACGGAAAATGAGTGGAACACTGAGGAAATTGGTTTTAATCATTACAGTCAGTACCACCTAACTGTAAATCTTTCCAGGGCTGGTCACAAATATAAACTGTGGCTAAATTCTGTTTTTGTTTTTCTGTTGTTGTTTTGCCTTATAAACCTTAAGGTGCTTCTTATTATTACCAAAAGTGATGATGATTTTATATTAAACTACTAGTATATTCACACACACACATACACACACACACACACCACTTCATTTGAAGCAAACATTGACAATTAAATTCTACTCCCAGAAACATGATGGATTCAGAGAGAGAGCGAGCAGTTCCTGGAACTCTGTGTTTAAATGTGTCTCTTCATGCCCTTTTCTAAAGTGATAAGAATATTATTTGGGGATTCTTTAGCAGGACTCCAAAGATCATCACCGCCATGTTTCAGCACCACATGTAGAGTTACAATCTGCATTCCAGACTGAATACCAGCCTGAGCCCTAGGAACTGGGGTTCTTAACTCCCTCCCACTATTTCAGGAACTCCTACTGTGGTAGTTGTTGCAGGTTTGTAAGAACCAGACACCATACCATGCTGCACTGCTTTTCTCCTTTAGATCCCTCCCTACAGGTCACCTCTAACACAATTGGTTTTATCCACCTGAGCCTCTGCCAGTCACTTAATCCCAACCTACAATACTGAACATTCCTGACTCCTACATTCCACTGACCCTCTAATCCTTTATTCCCCACCCCATACTCCCCTTTTCCACATTCCTTGGATTTATCAAACTTTTGTAATTCAGGATTAGTTTGCATATTTATCTTGGGTCACTCTGATACACACAAAATTATTCTAGTGCCAAATGAGTTTGTACACACTGAAGAAATTGGAGGTAGTTGACCTATAAATCCAGAGACCAATGCATTATGAAGTAATCCTAAATGCCGGATTTAGGGTGCCAGACTTAGCAAAGAAAACTATAGGGTATCAAATTAAATTTAAATTTCAGATAAACAATATCTTTTGTATAAGTATATTCTTTGCAATATTTGGCACATACTTTACCCACAAAGTCATTGTTGTTTAGCTGACAATCACATTTATTTGAGCATCTTGTACTTTATCTAGCAACCTTAGCTGAATCTGGACATGGTGAGGAGGAAGTCAAAAATTAGTTCATCAATAACATCCCAGAAACATACCTCCACAAAGTGACAGAGAGTCCTGCCTTAGAGTTTAGGAGAAGAGAACCTGTATCAGGAAAGACCAAACAAGGCAAGCAGCTGTCCCTCCACTGTCCAGTGACCAGAGCCAACATTCTTAATCAATCAAGACACCCATTTCTGGCTTCAACACTGCCCCACAGACATCCATTACAAATCAATCAAACTTTGTGAGATGAAACATTTTAGCAATCTCTGGCTTAGACAAGGCTGTGAGTGTGGAAATATGCAGAATTAGTCAGACTTAGTTCCCAGGCAAATATCAATGGGTTTTCCTGTGTTTTCAAAAAATAATAATAAAAAAATATAAAATTTAAAAACAAACAAAAATACTATTATCTTAAAAAGCCATGGAAGCCCAGAGTTATCACTAGATTGCTCATTTGAGACCTTGATAGTGAATGATCCTCCAGTAATGATCCTCCTATTCTGAACTAGGAATTACAATCCACAGTGGGCTTCCTGATAATGCTCATTTTTTCTTTGATTCTTCCAGCTAAATGTTACATAATCCACATGTTGTCGTTTTTATGTGCATTCAAAGATGACTCATTGGCCACGGACTACATGAATAAGTTGAAGTGACTAAAATGTTGCATTCATAAAATTAAATTCTTGTTTTATAGCACTTCCTGATGACTTTAATTCAGGGTCCCACGTAATGCTAGCGAAGTTGTTACATACGTCAAATTGAGCACAACTGGTAGGACACCAGCAGTTTTCAGGAAGCACACTCGGTTATCAGTGTGGTCTTAACTTGGTCATGGTTGCCAGTGCCTCCAACTTATGAATTACTTTTGGCTTAGCTTCTTCATTTGCATTGCCCTTTGTTGTGGATTGTTTGGTTAACCCCAGAGTGCACAGTGATATATGCTGCCATCAACAGTATTTGAGGACCATAATTTTGCAATCACTAGACTTTAAGTCATGTATATGCTGTGATTCAAAGGCCAGTCATTTCTACCACTCTGCTAAGGCAAACCACAAAAAATTTGCTTATACAATGACACGTTCCCTCTCATTACTCTATATCCCCCTCTCCACAGAGTGGGAATGAATAGAAAAAGTGGGCTGCGGCGTCTTTTGCCCTGTCAATCTCCACTATGGCCAAAATAATTTAGAAATACTTTTCTAAAGCAATGACTCTCAACTGTAATCAGGTAGAATTAAATATTACTACATGGAATAACATCACATGACCAAATCTTTTTTATATCAAGAAAAATTCCATAGCAACAAACATTAATTTGATGACACATAAAATTTCAACTGAAAGTACATTACTAATATTTCAATTATTAAATGAAGCCTGGTTGACTCTTTCCAACTCCTTTTCCACCAATATTTGTCTCCTCTTCCTTTATTTTTTATTATGTTTACTGACACTTAGATGCTAACAATTAACAATGGCAAAAGCCAGAATTTTTTAAAGTGTATCAGATAGGAGAAACCAAGATGGCGGCATAGGTTAACGCCAGAGATTGCTGCCTTGAACAACCAATTCAAATTACACCTAAAAGATGGAACGGACATCATCCAGAACCACAGGGAGGCTGGCAGAGTGGAAATTCTACAACTAGGAGGAAAGAGAATATCATACTCAGACTCAGAGGAGGCGCAGTGCTGACGTGAAATACTCAGGTGCGGAGTGCGCATGGAGCAGGCTGACGGCGGAGGGTGCGGTTGGTGTTTTCAATCGGGGGGGGGGTTCAGGCTCTGAGCTCCAGC
>NW_006290306.1:7409597-7430621 GCF_000327345.1 Myotis davidii
GGGGGGAAAGGGGTTGTTGGGGAAAGGGGAAGAGACTGGACAAAAATAGCGCACCTATGGAGGAGGACAGTGGGTGGGGAGTGAGGGAGGAGGGTGGGGTGGAAACTGGGTGGAGGGGAGTTATGGGGAAAAAAGAGGAACAAATGTAATAATCTGAACAATAAAGATTTAATTAAAAAAAAATAAAGTGTATCAGACAAAAGTATATTTCAATTGTTTTCCATTTAATTAATTTTTCCTGTAAAATGAGACTATATTGCCAATATTCTATTTTAGGGTTACCCCACTTTGGTTTCTTGAGGTGTACAATCTGAGTATGTCACCAACTATGAGCAAATTATGAAACCAATGGAGGTGTTGACCAGCATATTTTTTTAGGATGCAATAGCATAGCATTGCATGCATAGAATAGACCACATTTGTCCCTCAAAAGTTTTTCTTCATTTGCATGTATCCAGGTATGTATGACTCCTAGGCCACAATGTAAAATGAACTTCTTGCTTTATGGAAAGGTGTGGGGTAAAAGTTTGAAAAGCATTGCTTTAGAGTAGTACATCTCAAACTAAATTGCATAAAAATTACCTGAGAAACTTGTTAAAATGCAATTTCTGATTTGGTAGGGGGAGTGTGGTTTTACAGTTTGCATTTCCATCAAAACTCCCAAGTGATCCTGATGCTGCTAGTCCAAGGGACCAATGTGTGAGTAGCAACAGCCTACAGGAAGCTGCACAAGCCTCGGGCATCCACGTACACCAACCCAGGGTGCCCAAGTAGCATGAAGAGCCACTGGCCAAGGAACGTGGCTGAAGTAATGTTTTCTACCAGAGACAGAGCCTGTCTACCTTCTCTCCTGTGTTGCCTCCTCTCCTTCCTCTTTCTCTTCCTGTGTGTCATCAAAACATGGGAAAAGCCCTAGCTGGTTTGGCTCCGTGGATAGAGCATTGGCCTGTGGACTGATTCCAGTCCCAGGTTTGATTCCAGTCAAGGGCACATACGTGGGTTGTGGGCTCAATCCCCAGTGGGGGACGTTCAGGAGGCAGCCAACCACTGATTCTTTCTCATCATTTCTCATGCCCAATTGTGGGCTCAATCCCCAGTGTGGGGTGTGTAAGAGAACTCTCTCTCTCTCTCTCTCTCATCTCTCTCTCTCTCCCTTTCCCTTCTTCTCCGAAATGAATAAAAATATATATTTTTTAAAAAGTGGAGAAAGATTATTGGCCACAAGTCACTGGCATAAAATAGCTGAAAATAGGTATAGGAGTCAGAGAGACACAATCGATGAGAACTCTGAACTAACATCTCCCCCATATCTATTTTCTACCCTGCCATTATGTAATCCATTCAAACCATAAATCTGACTGTGTCTTCCTCCTTCTAAAACTCTTCAGTGGTTCCTCATTTCTAGTTTTGTGGATTTAGGACTTACTCAGCTTTCCTCCAGCCTTATTTCCCTCCACTCCAGTTTCCAGAACTCAGCATGCCTTTTCAGAACCTCTTTTGTTCTTGCATGTTCCAGTGAATTTTCCATGTAGATAACTTTCATCCTTCATGATGCCCCACTACTAACCTTCCTAACTGCTCCCTTCCTCTACACACACACACACACACACACACACACACACCTGGTTAACTGAAGCAACGGGCGCCCCCCCTCCCCCAGTCTCGCCGCCAGTCGCCCCACAGATCAGTCCTGATCGCCAGCCAGGCCTAGGGTCCCTACCCATACATGAATTCTGTGCTTCGGTTCTCTAGTTAGCAGTATCAGTGTGACTTCTAAAAAGTATTATGCCTGATCTTTACTCTTAGAGATTTAATGGAACCTAAAGGGATGTGTGTGTGTGTGTGTGTGTGTGTGTGTGTGTGTGTGTAGCGCATGCGCATAAGCATCCCAGGGATGGCTCTGTCCCCTGGTAATACAGAATTCCAAGTTTCCACATTAATCATTAACAACCTCCTAGTGTTCACCTCATATCCTGGTAGTCTAAACATATTTGTTACTCTAAGATTTTCAGTGGAGGTTAAGTTTTGGCCAATTTAATTTCAATTATATTTCTTCCATCTCAGGATATATTTTCTTTTCAAAGAATTTACTAACTAAACATCAATGCTCTCTTCAGTGAATCATTGATTTGCCATAAACAGAATGTTATATATCCCCTTTAACTACTAGCCTAAAGACAGCTGACCTCTCTATATAATGATTTTAGTGTTTTTAAAGCCATACTTGAGTGCTTGGCTCTATCTGGGTCAAGTGCAAAGAGAGTCTAACAACAGTATTATTATTATAGATATTATTCGGGAATAGCTGAAGAGTGATTATAAATGCAACACAGTATGATGGGCACCCAAAGCATATTTTCTCTTTTGATTTCCATTTCCATTTCTACATCCTGTTTATCTGTTATTGTTAGGGAGTGAGGTATCCTCTATAAAATGTTATAGATAACCAAGACTTCCCCTCTTATATGCATTACATTGAGTAGATGTTTATAACACATTTTTAAAAGGGTGCAACATTTTAATTTTAATTATTTTACATTAAATATTTCCAAATCATATATTCCTTTATTCAACAAGAAATTCTAAATTTCATCAACTCTTTTCTCGATTGTATTAGCATTATAACCAGCGATTTTCTTTTCTTTTTTTTTTAAATGTATTTTTATTCATTTCAGAGTGGAAGGAAGAGGAAGAGAGAGAAATATCAATGATGACAAAGAATCATTGATGGGCTGCCTCCTACACACACCCCACTGGGGATCGAGCCCACAACCTAGGCATGTGCCCTGATCAGGAATTGAACCATTACCTCTGGTTCATAGGTTGATGCTTAACCACTGGGCAACACCAGCCAGGCTATAACTACTGATGTTCGTAATAAAAAATGTAGCATTTTGTTTGCGAACTTGAAGGTCCCCTCCAGCTCTGGCAGCTCTTTTCTCACCTGCTTTCCTGTGAATTGCCATCCTGCCTTCTGTTCCCACACCCCCAATCTTCACACTCACACCTGAGCCTGGAAAGTGCTTCCCCCAGGACACTCAATACCCTGCCCCACCTTCATTCTATTGATATGGTCCCAAGGGAGGCATCAGCACCTCCTCGGTGCCTTCTTTGAATTTCTAAATCTAGGACTATATGCCTCTCCTGGGTACCCCCGTTCTACCCACACTCCTTCTTATGTGCTGCATGTATTTGTTTATCTCCCTTCACTAGACTGAGTACAGCTGATGGAAGGGGCTGGCCTTCATGTCTCAAAGCCCTAGTACTCACAGGTACTGTCATATGAAATGGGTGGGATATTGAGAAACAGACTTAATGAAAGAGTCAGCACTTTCAATTATTCAGGGAATCTGTAAACCCAATTGACCATCATGAAACTCCCTTAAAGGATGATACAAAAATGTGGAACTCTAGCTTTCCTTTCACTCATTTCTACTGAGATTAAAACTGCTAGACATATCCTCTGGATAAGCTTCTTGACTGAATAAGTTACTCTAGTTAATGAAAACTTTCATTTTGTTGTAATTCTAATATCAACACGGGGTGAGGTTTATATGATTCTCTCCTTTCGTTTATATACCTGGATTTTTTAAGGTGGGGTGTTCCGATTCATGAAGAGGTGTGAATAGGAGTGACCTCATCATCGGCGGGGGTCCATCTTAACTACATACCTCTCCTAGACCCTGCCTGATCCTTCTCCAGGGCAAAGAGCCCTTCTCTGCTCCTTTCCCCTGCAAAAGTAAAGGAGGGGAAAGAAAACAATACAGCCCCCTTTTATTGGAACTATTGTCAGTGATTATAGGGTATTAGACTGATCATCATCCTGTTTTTTTATGAGAATTTCTCATTTTACATTCATACCTTCTACATATGTATAAAAACTATTGTGAATTTACCTGCAAAGAATAAGATGTGTCCAGGTAAGTTCCATAGCATGACAGACAAGTGTTTAGGAAGAGATTATTTTCCTAGAAATTGTAGGTTAAATACTGTATATTTCTCTTTTTTTAAGTGCTTAGAGGTAGCTAAATGTTGAGTATTATTAGAGGCTCTTAATTCAATTAATTTGACATATTTCTTAATATGCCAACTAAAATCTCTTGTACAATAAAAGATCAGAGATTTACACCCTTCCTCTTTGTCTACACACATGCTTTCTTTTTCTTTGGATTCTCTGAGTTCACCAATTCTAAAATATTTTGCCTTAGGATGAGCTGCCAAGGAGAAGCTCGCTGTTTTTATGTCAAAGCTACACTTAGCTGTGATGAAAACCCTCTCAATCAGTTTCCCTTATTATTCTATAAATATATATGAGCAAGAGTTTGATTTTGCCAAATTTTCAGTAATCATAGCATAGGGTTTGTCCTAAATGCCAAAAATGGCTTAGAAAAGATTCCTCAAAGGCCCACTAAATCCCTGTTGGCCACCTCTAAGTTCTTGGTTCACAACAGAAAAAAGCTAGGATGAATAAAAATTGAAGAGAAAGACAAAGGAGATTACAAAACAAACTTCAAATTTTACATTTAAGACATATCAGGGGGGAAAAAAACAAACATTAGGAAGACTCAGCCTTGTAGTAATTCTTTTCTCAGACTAAAACTCTAAGAATTGGTTTATTTATTATGTTTTGTTGCTATTGTCATCATTTTATAAATACCGATTTCACAAGTATGGGGACCAGTAGCTTCCTGCACTAAAACTGTGCCATTGTCCCTCCCTCCAGAAGTTCCATTGTCTATGAATGAATGTTAATCAGTATAGAATTGTTATTAATTGTTATTAATCAGAATTGTTATTAATGTTCGATTTACATATCTACCCCAGGGAACTATTTAGCCCCATTCTTTCTGATGCTCAGTTGCACATTTGTCCTTGGGTGTCACATGAGAGAAATTCAAAAGGAATTTGGAACTCTTGCCAAATTATCTGAATTCTTGAATTTGAAATTTATAAGCAAGATAAATCAGAAAAACAAAGAAGGAAGGGTATCCTCTGAGCAGGAAAACACTTGCTAATCAAAGAAATGCAATAAAACCTGTCCTCACGTCAGGGTACTTGACTGGGCGGGGAGAAACTTTGCTTGCTGGGTTGTTACAGAAAACTCCTTTGCAGAGCAACTTCAGAGGACTTTGAATATGTTTCCATCACATGGCTCAGCCAGGATGTCAATTTGTCCAGAGAACAGCACTAAGATGACCTTCTAACGAGGGATCTAGGTCAGTGCTATTCAAAGCTTGTGTCAGGAACTGGTGCTAGTCTTGAAACTTGACACTTTATTACTTGTCCATGGTACATGACAATGAAAATTGAAAGTATTTAGAAATAATTCTTTAGTGAATTTACTTACCTGATTAGCAGATTTGTGTTTGTATATATTTCATTCCTTGGAAATAGGGACTGAGACCTGGTCCTTCACCATAGTTTAAGAGGCACTTCTATGTTGTAACCATCAAGGGTGTCACTGGTGATGGACATAGCTCTAGAAAAGGGCTAATCAGACACAAAAGAGATGGCTACCTATGAGGCTTCACAGTTTGAAGTTTGTTTTTCCAGAGCAGTAACCCATTAGAGAGGAGAGTCCCAGAACTACTGCACAATAAACATCAGGAAGAAGTTTGGAAAAAAAAATTTTTAATACTTTTATTGATTTTTTTTTGAGAGAGAGAGAGAGAAAGGGAGAGTGAGAGAGAGATAGAAACATTAATGATGAGAGAGAATCATTGATCGGCTGCCTCCTGTACCCTTCCCCCTTACTGGGGATTGAGCCCGCAACCCAGGCACATGCCATTGACTGGAATCGAACCCGGGCCCTTCAATTTATAAGCCAATGCTCCACTGAGCTAAACCAGCCAGGGCTGGAAATTTTTTATTTTTTTTACATCACAGCTTCACAAAAAATGAGAAAATAATAATTTCTAACTGGGAAATAGTAATGGGCCTCCCCAAACTAGGTTGGGAGTCCAGACAATTTTTTAAAAAACTCTAAACTGGTATCTGACCCTTAGAGTTTTTGCTGAGAGGCAGTAGCTTAGTAACAGATGCTTCATGTTGTAGGTTTATTATCCAGAAGAATTATAAATAGAATTAAGAAGACCGTGGGTTGGAGTGTTTGTTGTTTCATCAAAAAGTTAGATGAACTTAGACCAAGCATGTCAAACTTGCAGCCAGCAGGCCACATGCCTTGTTTAAGTAAACAAGGCATGCGACCTGCCAGACGCGAGTTTGACATGCTTGAGACTGAAGAATTTTCATAGCTAATCATCCTCCTTGGAGGTGGAGATTTTCATAAGAGAAATACTGCTCTGGGATATTTCTTCTAGAACTTTTCTTTTTTTAAAAAAATATATTTCTTTATTGATTTTAGAGAAGAAGGAAGAGGGAGAGGGAGATAGAAAAATCAATGGTGAGAATCATTGATCAGCTGCCTCCTGCATGCCCCCTACTGGGGATGGAGCCCGCAACCTGGGCATGTGCCCTTGGCCAGAATCGAACCTGGGACCATTTAATCTGCAGGCCAATGCTCTATCCACTGAGCCAAACTGACTAGGGCTAGATCTTTCCTTGAAGGTATAAGAGTAAACTCACAAAACAGAACATGTAAGAACTAGAAGCATCCAAACCTATGAACTAAGGTGGACCATGTCAGCATGCCCTGCAGCTGGCAACGTTTGGACTGCTTGGTGAGAGCCAAGCAGTTTTCAATGTCAATCTATCAGTAAATATTATAAGACACTGTCAGAGAAAACTAATACAGATTTCCATTTGGTCCCATAAGACAGTTTTCAATTTAGAATGATACTCCAAGTGGCTTTAAGTACATCCCATATCCGTTAAAGTCCATCTAGTTTATTTTGAGTCTCAAAAATAACCAGTGCTGCCAAAAGGTGAACATTTTAATACTTGAGTATCTGAAATGATATCCTTAAGCATCTGAAAAAGATGCTGAATGTCATATCTGCTCAGACTCATTGGCCTTAATTGCCTGGAAATATCAAAATTAACTGTGGGAGGAACTACCTAGAAGTCTGATGGGCACTGACTTTCTATTTCTTAAAGTAGGACATCAATAAATGAGTTGCAGTCTAATGATTTATTTCATTTGGGTGTATACTTGAGGCTTCCATGAATATGTTGCCAGGGTCTATGAGAAAAGATCATGCATTCTGCAACTTTCCACCCAGATGGGACTTTCAGAGACAGTGTAGAAACCAAAGGGAAGGTTGCCAAGAGGGTGGGAACAGGGGGATGGGTGAAAAAAATGAAAGGGAGTGTAGTCAATAATATTGTGATAAGTTTTCATGGTGACAGATGATTACTAGAATTAGTGGGGTGATCACACTGTAAGGTATAAAAATGTCAAATCATGCCCAGCTGGTGTGGCTCAGTGGTTGAGTATTGACCCATGAACTAGGAGGTCACTGGTTCGATTCCCAATCAGAGCATATGCCCAGGTTGCAGGCTCGATCCTCGGTGTAGGGTGCACAGGAGGCAGCTGATTGATGATGTTTCTCATCAGTTGTTCTGTCTCTAAAAATCAATAAAAAAAAATTTTTAATGTCAAATCACCATGTGTACACCTGAAAGTAATATAACTAAAATAATATTGTATACCAATTATATTTAAATGTTTTAAAAATGAAATTGGAAAAAAAGAGAGAGATGCTGTACAACACTCTAAGATTTACCATTCCCATTGGATTCTCATTAGGGCAGTTGAATAGCACTATATGAAAATTTTCAGAAACATACTTATAACACCACCCAAGGTAATATTTCAGAACTTACTCCCCATTTTTGGTGTTTGATCAAGAAATTAGAGTGAGCACTGAGGTGTGTTCTAGCATTACCTGTGAAAAGGGGGATGGTAGAGTTTCTACTCAATGTGCCAGGATACTAAGGAAATAAAGTCCTACCTCTCTGCTTGTCTTTCTCTCCAGTTAGTCAATGCTGAATAGAAAGAGCCACCTATGAAATGAGGACACATTGTCCAGAATGTTACAACGGCATTTGTTAGCTTCATAAACTGGACACATTCACAAAGCCTAAAATGGCAAACAAGTGGACACCACTCTCTACCAAGTGATAGAAGACAAACTCTGAGTCCCTGATAAAACAATTGACAATAACTTATCAATCAAGAAAGTAGTGAGGTAAGTAATCAAAAGATGTCTAGCTTTAGAGATGGGTTAATAACTTAAACATTAGTAAAATTTTAGCCTAGAACAGAATAATTCCCTTTATCCCAAAGCCAACGCTTGGTGATACATTGTAGTGCAGGGACTCAGATGAAAAAGAATTCCCCTTTGCTACCATCTGTCCACTGATATTGGAGATACCCCCCAGGTCAAAGCAAGCCGCCTGCCATTACTGTGTTTACCTGTAATTCAAATGCAGTTTACCTGTTATTAACATGCATAGTTTTACAAATACATTAAGTGTTTTCTTCTCCTAGTAGAAAAATGATCATAGAAATAAATGTGATTCCATTTTGCCAGGAGATGTGTTTTCCTTCAGCAATTATTTAGAAGAAAAATATTTTTCTCTTCCTCCCCTTCTTACTTCTCCTCCTCCTCAATCTTCTCTCTTCCTCTTTCTACCCTCCCCCTGCTCCTTCTTGTTCGCCTCTATCATTTCTACCTTAGAAAGATGTCAGAACCAACAATAGCAGCCCTAGAAACCCCAGGAGGAGACAGGGTTGGCAGGGAATCCTGTTAAAGATGTGACTTTTAGAAAATACAAATGAGTATTCAGCATCAGTTGTGAATCGTTTCCCCTCCAACACCAGTTCCCAGCATCTTCCTGCCGACCACAAGTGTCATGAGTGGTTCCCGAAGAAGTGTGTGCTGTTCCCTTTATTCCATAAACAATCTCAGTGAGTGGCAGCAGTAGACACATGGTGAGTTTCTTCCCTTTATCCCCTCCTCTGCCCAGTAACAAAATATCCATCTATCAAAAAAAGGAAGAAATTAGACAAATAATTATACTTCAATGCCATTTCCTTCTAGATCAGCGGTTCTCAACCTGTGGGTTGCGACCCCTTTGGCGGTCGAACGACCCTTTCATGGGGGTCGCCTAAGACCAGCCTGCATATCGGCGATTTACATTACGATTCATAACAGTAGCAAAATTACAGTTATGAAGTAGCAACGAAAATAATTTTATGGTTGGGTCACCACATGAGGAACTATATTTAAAGGGCCAGAAGATTGAGAACCACTGTTCTAGATGGAGACAACTTAGGTCAGAGAAAGCAATGGGTTCCAGAGAGTGCCAAGAGGAAGGGAGCAGGGGGAGGCAATGAAGGCTTAGGTCCTAAAGATGAATATCGATTTCGAAAAGTTCTCTGTGTCTCAACTTGAATAAGTTCATTTAACCTCCCCGCTTGCTTTTACCACCAGATTGGACGGACTAATTCAAAACAGAACTAATCTGAGAACCCCACTGAGGTTAGTGTTTCTAAAATGCTTCACACTGTATAAAAGGGGAATCTAGGTGCCAAATGCTATTACTGTCCACCCTGCCATGTTTCAAATTGACCTCTAACCTTCTATTCAAGGGAGTGTGAAACCAGCGTTAAGACCTATGTAATGCCAAACTGGCTACAAGGAAAAAACAGAAAAAACAAGCCTGGCTGAGTTAAGCTCTAGGATACCACAATTTCACAGTTGAACCAAAAGCAGTACAAATTCAAATTGTAGGGTGCAGAGAGCCTAAACTTTGAAGTCAATACCCTGAAAAATGGAAGGGGGAGCTTTTTTGTATGTGCAAGTTAACCCTTAGGTAGGGCAAGATTGGGCAACAAAATTCCAGTTACTGCTATAAGCATGCTTCTCAAGTTCCTGAGTTTAACTAACCATAATAATATGAAAATCACTGCAGCTCACTTTTAATGACCCCTACTATGCACCCTCAAGTGTGCTGAATGTTGAGCACACCTTATCTCACATGCGGCTCAACACTACCCAATAATGAAGAGTGTATATTATTCTTCCTTCACACAGAGAGCATATAGAGACTAAATCCATTGTTTGGGGGTCATTTGGAGACTAATTAGATAAGCCAGGAACCAAACTCATGCCACCCAACACCATGTAGCACAAAGCACAACCAAATGTTTATTGGGTTGGCAACCCACAGATAGCCAGTAGGATGCTTTACCCCTCAACATTCTGTGACTTCTGGAGCTGGAGCTTAAAGGTTTTTTACAGGAATGTATAGGAGACAGATTACTCTCTAGCTCTCATTGTATCTTCTCTGTAAAACTCAAGTAAGTCTATCAACTACTCAGCAAGGTCTCTTTATGCTTTTAAGGGTCTCTCTAAAGAATTTTCTTACATCTGAGGCCTCCAGGCACATTTCCACTGTCCTTTCTCATTCTTTTTCTTGTTTTATTGGCAAAGGATTATCCACCACCATGCTCTCAACCTCCCAGGAGGGCTGAGTCCTGAGTAAATTTGGCCATGGAGCTTCCATTACTCCCACAAGCATGAAGTTCTTCATTTCCTCTGGAAGACACAGTCGCCATACTTCCCTCTGTGTCCCCAAACTGCCCTTAACACTGTTGACAGCTTAGAAAAGATCCCAAAGAAATACAACACTTCCCTTAGCTTTTCTCTTGGCTTTCATCTACTTTTTTCCTCCTTTCTGGATTGTCTATTTCATATCCAAAAGGTCCTGGAGAAAACTACTTCTGGCAATTAGAAATCTGAGAAAGGTTTTCATCTAAACGCCAAAACCAAAAAAAAAAAAAAAATTATTTAAAAAATAATGACCTGTCAGTTTAAAGAGAGACATTTTTTATACAGTGACTCAAAGTTCTGTAACCAAAATCTTCTCTCCCAATCATGACAACCTCCCTATTCAGTGAAAAATATTGAAGAGTCCCTTCTTTTTCAGAGCTCTGCTCTCGCTACTACCGACATAAAAATATGAGGGAGTGACTACCTGTACTCCCAGTTCCTTATGAAGTGTTGCTAAGAAATTATGTGTTCTGTGCTTGATCAGAAGTTGCCTTGTTTCTCCTACCAAAGCATCTTCTTCTACATTAACGAGCCTTAACGTCATCTAAGTGTCTGGTCAAAGCTAAGGAAAGTCAGCAAGGGAAAGATCAGAAAGGACTGAGATAAAACCTGGCAGGGTCAGTGGGACCTAGCAGTGAGTCCTGCATGCCTTACAAAGTCCTGAAGGTGGAGGGAGGAGTAAGAACAGAGGGAAGAAAAGATTAGTGAAAATCCAATTTGGAGTGACCGGCTCAGTCAAAGACAATGGGAAAACCTAAAAGAGTTGAGTTCAAGACCCAAGCCCAGAAGTTCAGGCTTGGCAGAAGTCAAATCTAAAAACCTGACTACACAGCTAGAATTCTGGGATTCAAATGAGAAAAGGGGAAATTGCACATTTCAGAAAACTTTAAAGCACCTTTCAACAACTGGAGTGGGACAGCTGTACCAAGACAGCTGCTTGAGCTTTAACACCCTCTGAAATGGGTTCACCAGAGCTAAGGGGAGGTGTTTGGGCACAGATAGAAACACAGAGGCCTGGAACCTGTTCTCAGGGACCATGTTGTCTACTCAAAGGCAAATATGCTGGAAAATCCCCAGTGTTCATGCAGTCTGATCACTTCTATAAACAACAATAATATTGTCTTTATTAACTAGGACCAAAGAGTGTAAGTCAGCAAATGTCAATTCTCTCCTTTGCAGGACTATCTTCCTATTAGAAAAGAACAGTCCCATAGATCGAACATCTTGGTTCTGACCTGACTCTGCATGAGGAAGCTCAGGCTCAGGGTGAGACTCCTGAGCAACTGTCTGAGAAATATCATCTTCACTTCTGCCAAGATCAGCTAACTTCTGCTAATCCAGTTCAAAACCTCAACCTCTATCCCTCATTAGTTAAATCTGAGATGAGGGAAGCGTATGATAAAATAATGGCCCTCCGAAAATATCCACTCCCTAATACTCAGTACTTACGAGTACGTTGTTACATGGCAAGGGAGAATAAAGGTTGCGGATGAAATTAAATTTACAAATCAGCTAACCTTTAGATGAAGAGATTATCTTGGATTATCTGGATGGGTCCAATGTAGTTACAAGGGATTTTTTAGAAGTGGAAGAAGGTGACAGAAGAGAAGTCAAAGTCAGAGAGAGAGATGTGATGATAGAAGCAGAGGTTGGTGTGAAACAATGTGAAAAGGACCCACAATCCCATGTCTGGCTTTGAAAATGGAAGGGCGCCATGGTAAGAAATGCCAGCAAGCTCTGGAAGCTGGATGAGTCAAGGTAACAGAATCTCCCCTACAACTTCCAGGAAGAAACACAGGCCTGCCAATGCCTTGGTTTTAGCCTAGTGAGACCCATATCAGACTTCTGGTCTCCAAAATGGTAAGATAATAAATTTATGTTGTTTTAAGCCACTAATGTGTTAAATTTACATAGAAAACTAATAAAAATAACTTCCAAAAGGTACCAAATAGTTCTGAACCATCAATTAAGCATTCATATGCAGGACAGGAGGGGTCTGCTGTGCAGAGAGATATTTCCATATTGAAGAGTTCGCAGCTGGTGTCTTCCCACATGTGTAAAATGATGAGGCCACAGATGACCTTTAGGTATAAGGAGTGTGTTGCTATGTAATATAATGGTGAAGAACGTAGGTTGGTAGGTCAGAAAAAAACTAGTTAATGAGAATTATCAACACATAATTATCCAGAAATTATTATACATGCTTTTTATTCTGGGGTATAGATTGTTGGAGGAATGCAACTTTTTAAACCCCTCCTTCTTGGCTCCACCTCTTAGACAGAAGAAGGGAGAAAAGGACCAAGTTTGTTTTTTTCAATTCAGTAATTACACCACTAAACCTACGAAGAAGTAGTTCTAGATGGAAAATGGCATTGTTTCCTGCTTCTTAAATCCACTATTTGCTTTGGTCAAAGAATCAGGTAATCCAAACCTTCCAAAACAGAGGAAGAAGTCATAATTCCCAATCTATATAGAAACATGTGCATTAAATGCTATTTTTAATACTGGAGACTACTACTTCTCAAGCTCAAACATCTCATCATAAAGATGTCATCATTTCATTAGTCAGCTTTACTAATGGAAGGAGAGGAGAAGGTGGAGAAAGTCATTCCAAATCAGCTATGAGAGAGCCTGCTACCCTCATATGCTTCCTACCTATGTGATGAATTATTTGGAAGATGTTTTCTCTAAGTGAGCATTGATCAATCCTACCAAACAAAAGTTATCTTTACATCATATTATTAAACATTTTTCTTCCTAAGAAATGCACAGTAAAAGAGGTAGAAATATATCCCATAAGAAAGCTGAGAAAATAGGAAAAGAATATTCCTAGCAAAGGAGGATCATGGTGTCACACAAGCTGCATAAGGCCCTTTTGTATCCCAGGGGCATGTGAGGAAACCATATGTATGTTGCAATGTAATTGCATCATCATTTCTCTGAATCCAAGGGGAGGGATTTGCTCTACATAAATTGTGGTCACATAAGCTAACTGAGCTCACTTCTTTTACATTCGTGGCCAGGAGAAGAATTGCATGTAATTATGCATCTTTGTTGGCCATGCATGGAAACAAATCCTGGAAATAAAACCAACTATTCTATCAAGTTCTCCAAGCACATAAATTTATGAGACCTCAGGAGTGTGAATTTGGAAACTCAAGAATGGTGCTTCCCATGAAATGATTCCCCAAGGTGTGTGGATCTACAGAGAACGGAAGCCTTCACAGTGTGACAGGGAGCCAGGAGAGAGTACCTGGGTATACAATCATAAGTGAAGGACTGCTTCAGTCACCTAATACATCTACAACAACTGTTTTGGCACCCAGGTATTGAGTCCACAAAGACTTAATTTAACAGTGCAAATACTCAGCATGGAGTGTGTATCTGTGTATGTTTTTAATGACCTACACACAGGCTACTATTTTATAGTGGCTTCCAGCAGAGAGAGGGAAAAACACGATTCGACTATAGAAGCTGTCTATATTTAATATTTCTGTTAGTTTTCTGTCTGCCAGTCTGGCAGATTGGCCCAATTGGAAAAACAACATCTATGATTGCTGAAGCAGTTCCTAGCTACATTTGGCACCCTTAATCACTGCACGACACAGAAATCCCTGTCTGCAAGTCTAAGGCAAAAGAGGCCAGCCTTTGTGTAGCACCAAGACTTATCTGTTTGTCTTTATTTCAAAGTCCAAATTCTAATGTCATTACTCAATTCAGTAGCATAGCAGTCCACAATGTTTCACAAAAACAATGCAAACTCTATGCAAATCCTTGGGCTAACTGGATGTCATCGGTTCATGTCACTATAAAAAATGAATCTGTCTCCTATTTTCTGGTTTGTTTGGTTTTTCTAGGTCAAGAAATAATAAAACACCCAAATTTTCATCCACTTCATTTGAACTCTATTTTTAACAGTAATAGAATTGAAATAAAATTCTTTATATCAATATGTAACAAATAAGAAAAATCAAAAAAAATTGACATTGTGTGCTTTTGATTACTGTTTGGCCAACAAAATTCCTAAATGTGGTGAAAATATTTTAAAAGTACTAAACCTAAAAGTGGAAATATCAAGTATGAAACTTGGTCCTGTCTCTTAGTAGCTCAGTGAGATTTGACAACCTAGCCCTCTGAGTCACTCTGTCTTACATTATTGGAAGGTCAAATAGGAGTCCGTGTCAAGGAGCTGCTTGTCAAACACAAAGTGCTATTCAAATGTAGCATATTGTAGTAGAAAATGAAGAGAAAACATCGTAATCTGTAGGTATTATTTACATCAAAGCTTAAAGTTGAATAAATCTATAATACTTAAAAAGAAAAAAGGTGGAAAATCCTATTCCAACCTTTATCAGTGTCCATCTGTGCTCTTGTTGAGTAAATAAACTGTAATATTTAGTCCCACATCTAATTAGGTCCTGAAAATTCAGACAAGAAATCCTGGCAACTAGAACATCTCCCCCCTCCCCCAGCACATCCACATTCCATATCACAAATTATTGGCATGGACTGCCTGCAGCATCAGCTACCTTACCCTTCACCCCTTGGCTGCCAGTGATGGGAAGAACACATTATCAGCAGAGACGGAATGACCCAGGCCACAGGCCTGGAGAAGAATGTTAACATCTTGAGTGAGGCTTTGAATTGGATCTAAGGATAAAGTCTGAGCTTTGAAGTTCAACTATGCTCATTCCAATTATGGGCACACCTTTTTCCTTTCTCAGCAGTAGATTGGCATTATGATCTACAGGATACTAATGCTGTTGTAAAGTTTAATAAGCTAGTTTCTGGAGAGTTCACAGAAAACAATTCTTACTATCAGCTGGGACCTAATGGTTTAATGCCTGCCCAAATTTTCTATGCCTAAAAAGTTATTAGTGATGAAACAAGTGAACATATGAAAAGATATAATATTATTAATAACATTTATATGTGTGTTTTAGAATAAATATATATTTGCAATAGAAAAGAGCTTCATTCCTCCTCCTCACACATACATTAGCTCAAGTGAGAAAACTAATTAATTCTAACATCATTTTTACCTCCTATATCTAATCAATCATCAAATCCCGGCCATCTAATGTTCAACATCCTTCCTCAGAGTCCCTATGTTCCCCCTGCCTCTATTCTACTCTAGACCTCGTCCCCACTTTCTTCAGTAGCTTCTTGGTCTCTTGATTTGCCTCCATGCTTCCATCCCTTTTACCTTCAATCCATGTTCTACACCACCATCTGTTACTAAGTCATAACAATGATTTGACCCATGGGTACCATGGAGAATACTCTTACAATAGCATCTCATTAACCAAAAAATTCCAATTCCTTACTGTAACATACAGCTCTCTTCATAAACTAGCCCCAGGTAACCTTTTGGTCTTACAGCCAGGCACCTGCTATACACTGCTATTTTACACCTAAGTATATCCAGCAGGATATTCCAATGGGAATTTCTCCCACCTCAACTGACACCAGATACCAAAGTGAGTGTGTGGTGGATGTGGGTTAGCAGAGATAGGTGAAGGAAATAACTAACTGAGCTTCTTAAACCACGCCCTCCACCATGAGTAAATAAAAATGGGCCTGAGTATAGAGATAGGGTTTTTTTTAGAATATCTGTACTAGAGAGGGCTTCTGCCATGGAGAGTCATACTCCTATCTTTGGGGAGAGGAGTATGGTGTTCCTACCTTCTAAACTGGCCCTCGCAGAGTGACCCACATCCAACGAAAGATCCAGTGGCATATATGGTCAAGCTATTTCAACCTGTCAGGTCAAATACAAAGGAACTGGGGCTCTCCTGAGCCTCCTCCCAGCTTAACTTCCTCTGCCTAATCCTGCATCAGCCCCTTCCCTTCAACAGGTGTTGATCCCAAGGACCTTTCACAATAAATATCTATATGTATAAAAGCCTAAGGGACTGTCACAACCGAACAATCATTATGACCAGAACAAAAGGTGGACCAGTTGCTATGATGTGCACTGACCACCAGGGGACAGACACTCAACACAGGAGCTGCCCCTGGTGGTCAGTGTGCTCCCACAGCCAACCTCCTGCAGTTCCTCCCACTGGCCAGCTTCCCCCCACCATAGGTCCCAATGGGGGGCCAGCCAGCCAACCTCCCAGGGCTCCTACCCCTAGCCGGCCAGCCCCCCCCATAGGCCTCAATTGCAACCTGTACACAAATTCGTGCACCGGGCCCTGGGGCCTCTAGTTTTATATATTAAACTCCACTTAGGGTCAGTGCCCAGGGGAAATCAAACATGAAATAGTGTGTTCTAGTTGTTTCCTTTCAACTGTACCTGTATCCAAGTCTGTAAATGCTTGAGGGCAAAGATGGGACACATTTTCCCATTGCTGACACACGGTACTTGAGAAAGGGCATAAGACTTTCATTTAATATGACATTAAGAACAGGACAAGAAAATGAAATGTGTGATTTCTAATTGGTTCAAGGAAGATTTTTCTATGCAAGGGACTCTTTAACATTTGGGAGTTTCTCATTGTAAAAGAGAAAGTTGTTTTTAATTACTCTCACTTCCATGGGAAGAGATTTTTCCTAAGCCCTCATAGCCTATGGCTCCAACATCATTCCTATCTGTAGAAGTGGAGTTACTTACCTGGTCATCAGGTAACACTGTGACTCAAGGATGCTCACCCATTTCATTTGCACCTGTAAAGAGATGTCCTGGAGTAAGAGTCCTAGCTTCTCTCAACCTTCACTCTTCCCCAGTGGAGGAGTAAGTAACTTACCAGTAGATAAGTTTGGTAAAATAAATTGATCCTTTTTCTTCCTTAATTTATTTGGAATCCACCTGTCTAACAAAAGCATATTGTCTTCTCTGATTCTACAAGTTACAAAGGGCAGGCCCAACATATGAGGTATATTGTAGCTCAGCACCACTGGAGAATAAGTGAGTATGACTACTTTAGGGGCAGAATATTAGCAAGCACTTGGCAAAGATGCCTGTATTAGTTATCTATTGCTTGGAAAAATATTACCCAAAACTTAGCAACTTAAAACAATTTATTATCTCAGTTTCTGTGGGACAGGAGTCTTGGCATGGCTTACTGGTAGTGCGTCCTCTGCATCAGAGCTTTTCTGGGCTGCAATCAAGGTATCAACCAAAGCTGAGGTTTCATCTGAAGGCTTAACTTGAGAAATATCTACTTCTAAGCTCACTGGCTATTGACAGGATCATCTCCTTGCAGGATATTGGACTGATGGCCTCCATTCTTCACTGGCTATTGTCCAAGGCTGCCTTCAATTCCTTGCCACTGAGTGTCTTCAACTTGCTTCATCAAAGCCCGTAAGGGCTTAAGTTGAGAGAGAGAGTCTGCTAGCAAGATGGAAATGACAATCTTCTGTCTATAATCATTGTTACCATAGTCTATTGATTAGAGCAAGTTACTACGTCTTGCCCACAGTCAAGAGTAGGGGATTGCACAGAGATGTGAATTCCAGAAGGTAGATGTCACTGGAGTCAAGTGAGAAGCTGCCTTCAACAACCAAAAACCATAAAGGTGATATTTTTATCCCCATCAGTCTGATTCCAGAGTCCGTACCAGGCAGGGAAGGAGGATGTTATTTATTGGGTCCCCTCAAAGCAGCAATACCATCCCTGAGATTATTCAGCTTTCAGCCGGACATCCTGTTAATGGCAAGGAAGTCCCTTTGTTGACTATGTATTTACCCTAGTATGAGGAGATTCTCAGGAGGATATTAGCCTAAACCTGTAGCTAATACACACTGCACTTATCCTTACAGAAACTTGAGAGAATTGACCCTGTGCTTCATACAGACCAGTGATCTCAGGTAACCTCATGCTAAGGCCAAAGGCATACTTGTCATGCCAACTCTCAGGAGGCAAAAATACTAATGACTCCTGTGACTGGAGAAATGGCCTGGAGATCATGTGACTTGCCAGCAGCAAGTTTGGCAAAAGAAATTGAAACAGTGTTGGAGCAGCATTAAGTGTGCCACAGCCCAGAGGTCCTGTCCATATGGAAGCAAATCCAGAGGACAGGATTGACTGCATTACACAAGTTCTCCTGTACTCAGCAGACATTCTTAAGTGCCATGTGACTGACATTCCCACACTGGAAAAGGACTCCAGAGCTAAATTGGAAGCACCTGAGCATCACTTGGGACACGTCTAAAACTTCTCGTTTAAGATATTGAAATTAGTCCTCTCTAATAAAACTACAGCTAATTGTATATAAAGTCAAAGCTACATAAGCCCATTACGAGAGCAGAGTCTGGATTATGCCCGTATCACCAGCACTGGTATATTGCCATATGCATAGGATGTTTTATAGATGTGCGTTTAGTGGTTTGATTGCCAGGTGTTTGTTGTTTGTGGTTGTTTGACACTTTAAACAGCCTTTTAGAATTCTTGGTTTTTACCTGTAGTACAATATATGTGATTGCCACATAAGAATTCTAGGTAGATAAAGAACTACTCTGCAGTTTTTAAATTATTTACTCAAAAATATGTATCAAGAATTCCAAGATGAGAACCACAGCCAATAACTGAACCAGAGCTAAATTGTCTGCATGGTGGTGATGAGGTGTGGCATCTTGTGTGCAAACAGGAAAATAAGTTCTCAGAAGAAATCTCATGTAGCTTAGATTTCACTATGGCTTGGTAAAGGCTAGTCCTTTTGGTCTGAAAATACATACCACTTCTCTGGGAAATGATGTTACCTTGAAATTTCAAGAAGTCACATCCTGGTTACACCATTGTATTCAATCTAGAGTTGAACTGTCTATTTTCTAGAGCAGTGGTCGGCAAACGTCAACAGAGCCAAATATCAACAGTACAAGGATTGAAATTTCTTTTGAGAGCCAAATTTTTTAAACTGAAACTATATAGGTAGGTACATTGTTATTAACTTAATTAGGGTACTCCTAAGGCTTAGGAAGAGCCACACTCAAGGGGCCAAAGAGCCGCATGTGGCTCACGAGCTGCAGTTTGCCAACCACAGTTCTAGAGCAAGGTTGTCGTGATATTTCTGAGATTATGTCAGTGTTCTATTCTGAGCTTCCAAGTACTGCAGCCATAGGTCATGAGTGGCTATTGAGCACTAAAAGCTGTGGGTGAATTTTTAAATTTTATCTAGTTTAAATTTAAATAACCACATGTCATTACAGCATAGCTAAAAGAAATAGAGATACAGATTGAAATAGATCTACAAACAGAATCTGCATTTTAACAAGATTCCCAGGTGATTTGAATACACATCGAGTTTGTGAAATGCTGTTTTATAAGGCTGATTAGTTCCTTGCTCTCTGAGAGTATAAAACCTCAGAACTTAATTTCTGAATACAGTATTATTCTAGGACTCTTTTTAGAGAAAAACCTAGAGGGATAACTCCAGAATTAAATTTTCTAGAGTCCTTGAAAATATGATTCAACCAAGACCATCTTTCTTTGCCATTAGGACTGGCTTTACATAAAAGCTTCATGAGTATATTTGGCAAAAGATTTTCACTGACCTTAGAAAGAGGCCTCTGTACTGCACAAGAAAGTGCCACTAACTGCTTGTCACTGAAATCAGATTGCCAACTCTAGCCCTAAAGATCAAACTTCAGAAGTTTATATCCTGAAACGTTTATGTGAAATTTGCACCAGGCTAGCAGAAACCACAATATTAGTTATCTGAGTACTAAGTGTGATAAGGAATGGATGAAGAAGGGTACTCCTCTGGAAAATTAAAGTGGAAAGGTAGGAAAATAGGAGAGGTGAAGGGAGAGAGAAGAACGGAAGGCTGGCATTCCACATAGCATACTATTCAGGTTATAATTCCAGACTCAAAAAGCCATATGATCCATAATCATATTCTATGGAGAGTGTCAGCAGTCACTTTGGTAAGCTAATTATTGGAGTATTAGTTACAGGCCCTGACAAGGTCTGAGTGCCTCCAAGGGCATCCATATGCAATCATTCTTCGGCAAAGTAATTTATACCACAGTCTAAATTGTCACTGAAGGAAACCCCTATGTGCCAGACTATAGTGGACATTTTTTTGTGTGTTTGCTTATTGTAAGGCTCTGCATGCATGTCTCCTTTTTCCAATATTAGCTCCAGAATATTATTTGAGTATTTACTTTGGACCAACTGTATCGCTACTTCCACTCAGAAGTGGAAAACATGGCACATGCAAACCACTAGCTTGATGATGGTGATTGGTACACAGAAGTGCACATAAGTCAATCAAAACTAATCAGAAGTATGGACTTTGGCAGTAACCTCTAGAAAAAAAAAAGACTCTTCTACTTACTGGACTTGAAAGTAAGCATAAAGTAACTATAAAGCATTAAATTAGGGAGCCATTTGGATACAAGGAGAGAACCTGTATGAGAAAGGAACCTGAGTCGAGAGAATGAGAAGGGAGATGTCATCTTTTGAGCATTTGACTTAAGCCTCACCTGAAGCCAGCCCTACACACTGTACTTCCCAAATGAATCCTAAGACATAAATAGAGCGGGGGTGGGGGGGGGGGGG